>NC_048298.1:106430133-106474078 GCF_013100865.1 Trachemys scripta elegans | reverse complement strand
TGGGGGGGGGCTGTCAGGGGGCAGGAGTGTGGAGAGGGATCGGAGCAGTCAGGGGACAGGGAGCAGAGGGGTTTAGATGGGTTGGGAGTTCTGGGGGGGGCTGTCAGGGGGTGGGGAGTGGTTGGATGGGGCGTGGGAGTCCCAGGGGTCTGTCTGGGGGTGGGGGTGTGGATAAGGGTTGGGGCAGTCAGGGGACAAGAGGCAAGGAGGCTTAGATAGGGAGTGGAGTCCTGGGGGGCAGTTAGGGGCAGGGGTCCCAGGAGGGGGCAGTCAGGGGACAAGGAACGGGGGGAGGGTTGGGGGTTCTGGGGGGGCGGGAAGTGGGAGGGGCAGGGGCGGGGCTAGGGCGGGGCTCCTCCCGTCCTCTTTTTTGCTTGTTGAAATATGGTAACCCTACCATTAGCACTCCATGGCAGCAGGAGCTTATGGAGATGTATGTCTGGCTTGTTGCAGGAACCTTCTCTTTCCACTTGGGAGGTGAGAAAGGGCAGACATGATTGGCCTTCTCTCGCTTCTTGTAAGCCCCGTGAATCACAAGTAATTGCCTACTTAGAACTATTCTTCTCTGGGGAGTGATCCTGCAGCCAGTGCCAAAGGAACTGAAAAGCAGGAGGGAGGAATTAAAATAATAATTAGCTTAATACATTTTTGGCCCTCAAGGCAAGCACCCAGTCCTGTCGATTCAGGCCCTGTGGCTAAATCAGAAACAACTGGGAAATCTCTCTAGCTAGGAGGGATTGTGCAGAGATGGGAGTTTTTACAAGCCCAGCCCCAGGCAAACCCCAGTGCCCAGCCTGGATGACAATGTATTTGAGATACAATCCCTGCGGCAACGTGGCCTGCAGCATGTTCAGGCAAACACAAATACATCACTTCTCCAGAAGCAATGGGCCTGATGCTGATATCACTTATATCAGTTTTCCTCACTGGTGTCCAAGGAGTTACTCCCTATTTACAACAGTGGTAGTGAAAGGAGAATCAGGCCCAGTGACTGCATCTGAGCTGCCCAGGGCAGGCTAATATGTCTGATGTAAAGAAAAGAAAGCTGAGAACGTCTAAAGTGCCTTTCTTACTAATGTTCTGCCTGCATCCCCCACTCCCAGATCCTTTTCTACTAAGCACCCGCAGCCCCTCACAATGAATGGAGCAACATTGAATTAAGGTTTATCTCTGTTGCTTATTGAATTAAGGGGCCCTGTGGTGATACCAGAGGACATGCTCCGTCTCCCATCACCCAGTGTGGCATTAGAGGGGGTGATGTGCTAGTGGAGATGCTGCCCTTCATACTTTGGACGTGCTTCATTTCCCAGCACAGTGCAAAGTCAGCTGATGACATACCGTGCTTCAGCACCTGAGCTAACTACATCATTGAACGTCACATTGTGGTCTTAAGGGGCTTGCTGCTGCCCCAAATAATCCAACGTGCTCCATCTCGTGGTACAGAGAGCTGTGCCCTCAGAGGCAGGCAACCAGCCTTCATCTCTGGTCATGATCCATCCATCAACATGCCAGCATGGTGTTAGGAGGCACAGTGCTGCTGCAGGTGCTCTTCTTTATATCCTGGACATGCACCACCTCCTACTTCTCCAACATGGGGTGTTTTGCTGCCAATAGGTATTTTCCTTTGTAACGTATACGCACTCATCTCCAGAAAGCTAAATAGGGCTTGGGCATGAGGTGCCCTCCTCCAACATTTTGAAATAAATATTTTTAACAAAACTAAAATAGAGCTTGAAGGTGCTATGATTAGGTGGATTGTTGTGGCAGTGAGAGAAAATCAAACTCTGAGGGCCCAGTTCTGCCACCTGTACTTGCACTGAGTAATACCTTACCGGACAGGAAGTCTCATTTAAATCAGTAGGATGACTCATGGAGTAAGGCACTACTCAGGGTGAGTGAGAGTGGCCAAATCCAGCCTGAATTCATATCTTCCTTATTCCAGGAAAGGCGCCTCCTCCTGGGCAGGTCTAGGGTCCATTAAGGAAAGCCAAGAAGAGAATGAACATGGGTACTGCAATCTCCCTCACCGTGGCAAAGGTGGCTCTGCCTATGGCAGGCTCAAGGTCCTTGGAAGGTCAGTGCTGAGAGGAACCAGAATTGAATGAACATGGGGATAGACTCTCCCTCTGTCTCAGATCCCTCCAGGGCTGGTTTGGGCTATGCTTGAAAAGCAGTGTTTGGGAGCCCATGGTTAAATGGATTTCGAATTAAGAGCTCATGAACCAGATCCTCAACTGGTATAAATCAATGAAGTTTCATGACTTGAACAGGGATATGCCAATCTACAAGCGGAGGACCACCCTAAGTATATGCCATGTTTGTTGGTGAAGCTTGTTCGTTATCATCTCTCTTTCCCTTGCCTGCTGTGAAACAAGATATCTGACCAGCTAGAATGGTAATACAGCTCTCCATAAAGACCCAGAGACCCAAGTACTTTTTGCTGCTCAGTATTTGGGTGGGTCATTAATTGGAACTTTCTGCTTGGGGGTGCCAGAAGCATCTTGTGTGAATTGGAAGGAAGAATTCCCTGCAGCAGCTCCTTGGATGTGAACCTGGTCAGATTCAACTTTCATTTTTTAAACGGCTCCTGGGAGAAGAGGGAGAAAGGTCCCTCTGCAACAGCTTCTGAAGCCGAAATAATGTGCCCATCACTGCTTAAAAATCATCCTTCTACCACTGAGCATAATTCAGGCAGATTGTGTCACTGACGCTTGTTCAGTCTCCTGGTCTGCAGGGCCTGTGCACGAAGCAGCCTCCAGTAGAGGACAAAAAGGACAGAAATGTTCCTCTTAGAGTGGGGCTTTTTTAATAGCAAATCTGCTATGTTTTAATCAGTAGCAACACAGTGCATGTGAAGGGCGACATTTCTTCTCACCGGCTATGAGGTGGGACCCCAGAATCCCCTGCTGAGAGGAAGATGTGGAGATGCAGCTAGGTGTGACTGGGCTGAACTCTGGAGCTAGGCTAGAGACATGGATGTAGACAAAAAGGCTGCTGATTTGTGAGTCATCTTCTCTCAGTCTGGTAAGTCTGCCTATCTCGAGAGCATTCATCACCATATTGCTGCTGCTATTAGAGATACACTGACAGTGTGCTTGGCGCTGTACTGGAACAAATAAAGACAGTCCCTGCCCCAAAGAACGGACAGTCTAAAGGCTCTATGTGAAGGTGGAACAGAGCTGTGGAAGCTCCTCTGGATAAAAGGTACCCCTGCTCTCAGAACTCCCCAGGGCCAGCTTCTCCCCCTGAACAATGAGAGACCCTGATCTTCTGGGATGCCTATAGCAGCATGTGCTCACAGCATTTCCTGGGGGGCTCTGCAGCCCTCCACTGCCTGCAAGCCCTCTCTAAAGCTAAAGTCAGGTTTGAGTAGCTGGGACCATTCTGAACTGGGGAGGGGGGAGGGGTGCAGCAGAGCCCAAGGAGTTTAGGTGAGGTGATGTCCTGGCCAGGCCAGAGGAAGCTAGATGAGGCCCTCACATGTTCCTTCCTCTATAGTCCCTGCACAATGTAGGGGCCAGGCGTGCTCTGTGGAGAGGAGTATGGTTACGGAAACTAGGCTAGCACGTTCACAGAGAAATGGCCCCCCGTGGTGTGAATGTGGCCCCGCCCACCCCATCCCCCTCTCCCGTAGCCTGAGGAGGAAGCCGCTGTACCTGTTTATTCTTTAAGTCAAGAGAGAGCTCATAATCGGAGGCAGCTGCATGGGAACACGTGGCCGTCCCTTTGCTGCGCTGCACTCTCACTGGGGAACCCGTGTGGTGGAGGCTGGGCTTCTGCACCAGAGGGGAGCACCCCGCTGCCTGCTCCTCCTGCCGCTCTGCATGCTGGGCTTTTAGCATCAGGGTGTCGGACCTGCCTTCCTGGCCACTGTGTCTGCCGGCCTCCTTCGGATCCTCCGTTTCACACCCGGGTTTCTTGCTGGTGGAACCACAGGAATCGTCACTGTGAACAAAACGCAACGTTTCGCTTTTTTTATTTGGTTTTTGGATTCTCTACCCTCATTAACTGATCTTCATGTCAAATGTTCAGGGAGCCTGGGCTGCAGGGTGGGAGCAGGGAGTGGATCAAGACCGTACTTTGACCCAGTAAAAACACTGGCCCCTCCCACCCAGAGAGCCAGTAGGGTGCGACACACACCCCAGCCAAGCCAGAGTCATGTGACTCCCAGCTGCAGCTTGTCTGCCTCCCCAGATCATGCTGGGATATAACCTCAGGGACTAAGGAGATCGTCCTGGGAGAAGGATGCATCACCTCTTTCCTGGATCTTGTCCTAGCTACAGGTGGTTAGCCAACAGACATCTCTTATGTGCCTACTGCTTACTAACTGACTGACTGCTATGTTTGAGGTCCCATTTGATTATGGAGACTGGATCCCAAGGATTCAAGGAACTTGTTTTAACTTCCCCCTGGAGTATTTAAGGGCACAAGGAAATGAAACACGAGTGGCTGAATCTCATGGAGCAGCCATTGGCTTCACAGCCAGAGCCACAGACCATAAGGAGGCAGCAAGGCACTCTGGCAGCCCTGGGATCCAGAAACACTAAAATAAACCTATAGAACAAAACATTAGCAAGTGACCTCCAGGGCTTCCAAAAAGGAAGCCGTCCCATCCTAGCCCTGAGAGCAGAATCCTGCACTGACGGTTCCCAATGGCGAGAGGATCACAGCCTTCTTCCCTTATAGCTACATCTTCTGGGCAAATGGATAATGGTATAAAACCGGTGCCCATTAACAATGCATTCTAAGGCAGCTGAAAGGTGCTGTTGGACAGTATGGGGTCTGTGTGTGTCTGGTCCTCTGGAGATGTTCAGTTGCTAACCTCGCTTGCTAAGTGTTTTCTGAAATTAAACAGAGACTTTCATCCTCAGGGGAACTTTCTGAATGACTGAATCTGATTCTCCTCTTCACTACTACACCAGTGTCATTCCACTGACCACAGTGGAGTTACTCATGATTTCCATGAATTTACAGACTAACCGGATCACATTCTGATCTCTGTTGCACTGATGTAAATATGTTGTAACTCCATTGACTGCAATGGAATTATTCTGATTTAACTGAGATCAGAATCTGGTCCTGGAATGCCATTTTATCAACTCTCAGAGATATGCATATGTAGTATATTCTATTATTTGACTTGATCCTTGAGTACCTCTGGTATTTGAATCCTCATATAGGTCCAGGGTATCTTTAATGTCAGACTTGTTATATCGTAACTTCTCTTCCCTTCTGGTGTATATTTTAATAATTTTATCAGCAGCCATGCACTATCCATTTTCTTTTGATCCAGCAGTGTAGCCTTTTTCACAGTACAATTCTAGGGATGACCAGGTGACCATCGGTTTAATTTCCCATTTACTTCAATGGGAGCAGGACCGGGTCCTACAAAGCTCACTTAGCTGTGCAACTAGGCACCGATTCAGCAGGTCATTTAAGCACTTACCTAAGCGCTTTGCTGAATCAAGGTCACTGAGGTTCAGACTTCCTCTACTGGAGTTCAGAGCCTGGGCAGTTGACTAGAACACTGACTTCCCGGAGAGCATAGCTGGCCTCTGGGTGCCAGAAAATATTCATTATGGCCCTGATTCTGCAAACATTAAGCATGTGCTACACTTTACTACCATGAGCAGCCCCACTGATTTCAACAGGACTATCCATGGTAGTAAAGTTAAGCATGTGTGTAAGTGTTTGCAGGATCAGGACCCATTACTTTATGGGGTTATACTTAATCTGTAGTATGTTGCATAAATTTGGTTTACTGGGCACTTTTCAAATGAATGGCTCTCACGGTCTCTGTTTGTCTGGCAGAGTCTGGAATCTGTGTGAGAGAGCAACACACAGTGCTACCAACCTATTATTTGTTAGGGAGGTAGTTGAGGGAGTAGGACATTATAAATATTTTTTAAGTCAAAATTGTCGCTTGTTTGTATAAATCTAAATTTAAAAAATTAACTACGTTACAAATGGGCAGAGTTAAGACCGTGTGTGTGACTTGACCTGACTTGGAGTGCTTACCCAAACAACTTGAACATTGTTGGTCTGGTAATGTAATTTATTTGTATGGAATTTCCTAGAGGTGTGTTTTGTTGGTTGGTTGATTAAAAGACAATGAAGAGGGGGAAACAGAAAGAGCATCACTTTCCAGGCCTTTGCAGCTCTGCTGGCATGCTATTAATTGGCAACAGTGACTAGACACCAGAAGAACACCCTGTCCTTCCCCCATAGGAGGGCCGGAGGAGAGAGTTCTCTCCTGGAGCTGCACGAGGGCTACAATGCATCAGGTTTGAGGCTCCCACTTGCCAAGCTTACAAAGGACCTGATCTCAAACTCAATGGAAGGATTCCCGCTGAGTGTTGGATCCGACCCAAAGTGTTCAGCAGCCCTCTTTAACATCATTATACTTTCAGTACATTTCTCACTGCATAATTAAGAGCCTGCGCCTGCAAAAACTCATGCACATGCTTAACTTGACGTATGTGAGAAGTACCATTGATTTCAATGGGTACTACACTTCTACCCCAATATAACGCGACCCGATATAACACGAATTCGGATATAACGCGGTAAAGCAGTGCGCCAGGGGGGCGGAGCTGCGCACTCCGGTGGATCAAAGCAAGTTCGATATAACGCGGTTTCACCTATAACGTAGTAAGATTTTTTGGCTCCCGAGGACAGCGTTATATCGAGGTAGAGGTGTACTTACTATGTGTAAAGTTAAGCACATGCTATGTCTTTGCAGGATCAGGGCTTCACCTAGCCACACCTGCCCATACAATGTTGCCTTTAGTGGCACACTTTCTGAGCTCAGTGAAAACTCCCATACAAGATGTAAAGTGCAAGTGCAGCATGAGATTTTCTAAGGGTCGTAAGTCGGTCAAATCAAAACCAAATTTCAATGGAGCACTCCAAGGCATTTCTCAGTGAGAGCTATTTCCATGCTAAATATAAACTTTGCAACCCCCTACTGTGCGGGCTGTCGAGCTGTTCAGAAAATGGTTGCAAACATTCCTTCTACAGCGGGAGTCGTATCTTTTTCTACGTTCCTTTTATGGGGAAAAGGCTGAACTGTTTTTGCTCAGATGTAAAAAACAAACCAAAAAACATACTCCACCTTTAGGCAAGAGACCAAGGCTGGGGAATTTCTGCTCATTGTGTCAGCTTCAGAGAGGTAGGAGCAATAGAAAATGGGGCTGGAATGGTGCTTGTTATGCAACCTCACCTGCAGCATTTCAGTCGCAGCTGCTCCTGCTACAATGTTCTTTTCTTTCAGTTTGATCCCATGTGAGAGTCCCTTGTAAAGTAATTACAGGAGGGTGGGGGGCTATTCCCAGTCCTTCCTCGGTGGAAACAGATTAAGTCCCCATATGGGAAACCTAACTTCTTACGATTCAAACAGATATTGAAATCAAAAATAAACTAACGCCTTCTATGTTGTTCCTGATCCTTAGCCCCTATCTTGGAGATCTGGCTGGGTACAGACTGGAGTTTCATCCAGAAAGTGTTTGAAGCCTGTGAAAAAGAAGAGTGCTTTCCAGAGAGTTTTAGGATGGTCTCACCTACAAGCATGCTATCTCAAGGTATGAACTTCTATCTTCCTAAGCTAAACAGGGCTAGGGCCAGATAGTACTACATGGGAGACCTCTAGACCTGCTGCAGGAAGTGGTCTTCTTATTAGATGATTCAGTTGGTGGCGACGCTCCCAAAGTCAGTATGGAACCAATGCCTGTGGTGCTACAAGGGTACAGAGCTCTTGAAAGTGCTGCTTCTTGGATGACAAAAATACAATTTTTCTAACTGCTTGTAATCATAAAAAATTCCATGTAGCGGCTAAGTGCGAACCCCAGTGCCCTGGCCAAATTCCAACTATGTTAATTACGTTCTGCATCTTGTAATCAGAATTCTTTACTTGCTGTTCTAAAGTGCTGGGTAAAATTGTTATGTACTATTAATGAGATCTGTATTTCACTCCATGCTATTCTTGCATGATGGGCAGAGGGATTATATATGGTTTGTACAATCAACTAGGAAAACTTTGTAAAGTTCTTTGGGATCCATTTGATAGATGCATGATCACTTGCATCCAGGTATAAAACGGACTCAACCAATTCAGATGTTTCATTATTTCTGGATGCTCCTATGTGAGTTTTATGATCTAAAAACACTAGCTCTGTTGGTTACTACTAATAGAATTTGGTTGTTGTAGAGAAGACACCTGCTTAATGTTTCAGGTAGTTCCTGCCTGCTATTATGCTGCTAACCATGTATCCACCATTGTAGACAGAAATCAGTTGCTAAAGTTGTTCTAAAATTAAGACTGCTGATGAAGTTGATGGATATAGAAAACAGGACTCTGGTCATTTAGATTAAATACTATTGCTGGTCTAGCATGACGCATGTTGCTAAGCAGGAATGTCAGTGTTCTAGAATTGAATGTGGGTGTCTGCTTGGAGAGGGGAGGATGGTGCTACAACCAAATCCCTGAAATGGACATGAGTACCAGACACATCACAGGTGCTCTTGCCTTTCAGGTTTGTATGGAATTGACATGCCAATGTTCTAGAGTGCACTGTGTTGTCTGTGTGCTGGAACAACCTCCATTTCTGTTTAGTTCTTGCATCGTCAAAATGACACGCTGCCCCGGGGTCCTCTTGCCCTCCACACTGATACTAGAGGCTCAAATAGCCATTGTTGATAGAAATATCTTCTTCCATTTGCAGCTAGGCACGAGACTGTGCCTAATACTGACAGCTATAGGCCTGGCCATGGTGATCCATGTTTTCAGGACCACCAGATATGAACACTGTGGTGCCCCATTACTTGGGAAGGAACAGGCAAACCCTGAAATATATTCAAATGCAGATAAGCTACATCAGTAAGTGGGAGCACATCACCTGGGCACTCCAGATACTACACTGGCTCCTTATTGAAAACCAGATCCTGTTCAAGGTAATGGTGCTAATCTTCAAAGCTCTCAAAGAATTGATTACGAGGTACGTGGTGACCACCACTGCTCCAGGGCCAGGACTTTTCCATGAGACCTACCCAACTCTGGAACAAGGCAGCTCTCCACAAGAGTAAGGCTTGTTAGAGTTGGCGACTAAGCTTCCTCGGCCACCATCCTATGGCTACATAACTAACTGCAGGTCAAAGTGCAAGACCCATCTCTTTGCTTTAGCTTTCCTACAATAAATTATAGCAAACAAATGGCTAAGGCCAGAGAGAGTTATAGGGATACACACTACATAGTTGGGTGGGGAGGATGGAGTGCTGGAGAGAAACAGTTGGAACTCTTTTCTTTTTGTGGCTTCATGTCACCCCACTAATGACTCCAGATGGCTGTTTTGGGTGTGTGACTCACAAACCTTCCTTCAAGGTATTAAAGCTCAGTAACTTAGATTTATGCTCTGTGCTCAGGCAAAGACTAGTCAAGATGACAAGGCTGCTTGAGTGACCGTGCTCCTCCTTGAACCTATCTCACAAAGCTGTTACGAGGATCGATTAGTTACTGTTTATACAAAGCTTTGAAATACTTGTAAGTATTCAGTATTATTATGTCTGAGGTGTTGGTAAGATTTCAAAGCCTTCAAAGGCTACAGAATCAAACCCCTTAGAAAGTGCCATATGCAGAACTCAAAAAAAAGTTGCTAGCAAGAGCCAGGAGCAGGGAACATGGACCCTATGTCTGCGAGAATCTATCTTCCCTCTCAAGACACATCAGCACTTTTCCCTGCCTCCTCTTTCCTCCCTGAAAACAACTGCTGAGTTGAGCATGGTCCAAAATGCTTTTTCAGTTTCTTCCATCTCAGTCTTCCCTAAGGACATCCCTGGCATATGGTGAATGTGTTGATCAAAACTCAGTGAAAAATGGCTCAGGCAGGATTGGTGACATATTATGAGATTTTTTTTTCAGGGTTCAGGGACTCCTGATGTGCTGAGATGGAGTATTGGGTGTCTGAGCTCAGCAGAATTACTGCTAAGGAGTTTGTAAGCTGGGGCTCGGGGGTGACTCTGCAGCACACTTCTCCCAGAGCATATTGACAATGATGTAGGACAAAACACCAGCTAGCTAGGCAAGGATTCCTCCTCTTGGCAGGTTAGTATTATTTCCCTTGCCAACAGATTTTTAGCTTTCTTAGATATTATCCTCCAACAGAGACAAAAATAGAAGCCAAATTCTGATTTCATTTACATCTACATAATCCTCTGCAAGTCAACGGCGTCTGATTCTCTTCTCACACTAGTTTTACACCAGCGGTATCACTCCTGGTTTACAGTAAGGTAACTGAGATCAGAACCTGTCCTTATTTGTTTATATGTTTTACAAAAATCTATAGCACATACTTGTAAAATATATTTAACAATACAGCAAATATATTTGAAATTAATTACATTTCACATCCTTTCCAATAGATTGAATGGGACAGCATCACTTAAACATTATCAGAAGGGGTCTTTGTGATACAGCTAGAGAATATCATAACATTATGTGGTGCCTCTCATCCCATGGGATCCCTGTTTGCCCAAGTTAGGGCATTCAGGTTCCATAGTTTGGTATTGAAATTGGTCTTAAACAGGGCACCATGTATTATGGAACTCTGAAGCTGTTGCATAATCCATCCCATTGCCATGGAATGGTGCTCCAGAATCTAAGCTTTTATTATTTTTTAAAGCAAGTTTCTAGTCCTTATGGTTGCAAAGATAATCTTCCAAATGTGAACCTATGCTAATTGCCTGACTGAGCACCCAGATGCTAAATTAGATACCCTTCCTTATATGCTTCAGTGCTAACACCAGGATCTCCATACAGTATGTCAGAATCACTTGTCAATCCAAAATACAGCCACCAGTGAGGTGGAACACAGCCGCTGCCACTCTGCATTGGGAACATTAGACAGCAGTTTTTAGTAGAGGCTCCAGACCTAATTCTCTATTGCCCTGCACCTCGTGCAGGGATTTACACCATTTCAAAGTAGGTGTAAAATGCTCGTTGGTCAGAATGGTAATGATTCGCACCCATTTTTCACTAGTGTAAATGACATGAAAGGCAGTGGAGAATCAGGCCTCCAAGCAACAACATTTGTATATGGATCCGATTTCAACCATAGGGTGACCCTATGTCCTGTTTTGGCCAAGACAGACCCCTTTTTAAACCCTGTTCCAGATGTCCCAACTTTTTTGGCAAAACTGGGCATTTGTCCCATTTGCTCTTGCCAACTGATCATCAGTTGGCAAGAGCAAATGCAACAAATGCCCAGTTTTGCCAAAAAAAAGTGGGGTGTGCCCCCCTAGGGGCAGTGGTGCTGGAGCAGTTTGTATAGTGGGGGTGCTGAGAGTCACTGAACCAAACTCTAAACCCTGTATATGATGGAAACCAGTTCAAGCCAGGGGGTGTGGCGGCACCCTGGTTCCAGTACCTATGCCTAGGGGGCCACAGAGGAATATTCGGGGGTGCGAGTGGTGACATAAGGCACCAGGCGGCGGGGCTTGGGCTGTCAGCCTCAGGCAACCTGGGAGCTGGGCGGTCAGCCTCAGGTGAGTGACAACACCCAGGTGGCTCAGCGCGGTGTCCCACTTTTACTTTGGGAAATACAGTCACCCTAAGCATAGCCAAGTGTGAAGTGTGTCCAGGGTTTGGCTTTGATCTGTTCTAAGGAGAGAGACTATTGCCAAAATTTAATTCAGTTCCTGGATCCAGGCACAGCTTCTGAATACTCCCACCCATAATATTCTAGACCATTCAGATTGGGGCCTACCTCTTGCTGTTAGGAGGGACAGATGGATGGGCTTTGGCACACTTGGTGGAAACCAGTATAGGGCCAAATTCAATGGAGACTTAAATGGTGAGGTAAGTTATATGTTGGGTAGAAGGTGGTCATAAAATGAGTATAAGTGGCAAAGTGGTGAAACCTGCATCACACACACACAATGGGTGTGTGAACCAAGTTTGAGCTGAAGTTAATGGGAGTTGCACCCACTCATGCATTTGGTCCAATGGGAGTTGCATTTGCTTATGCCAAGGCTGAATTTTATCCCAGGATGTTGGAGATGATGCAGTAATGGGGATGGGGATGTAAGTTAAGGTGGTGGTTTCCTAGACCCACTTTCTCTTGTTAATAGCTTTTCCTGCTCTACCTCATTTTGTCCTCTTGGCATGTAAGCCATCTATTTTGCACATCTTCAGGTTTCCACTAATACTGGGCAGGGTTTTTTTTTTTTTTGCTGAGTCTTGACCACCTTTCTTTAAAATCATTCAGCAGCCAGTGGTTAAATCAGAGAAATAGAACTCTCTGATTCTGATCTCACAGCCACTTAACCAAAATGTTACTTACACTCACCCTGAAGTTGGCACTTCTCATGCCAGCTTTACATTTAGAGGGAATTGATGTGAGAATAGGTTGAGGAGGCTGAAAGTAAGTTTAAGTAACAGCAACTTAGTCTTTGTCTACAATGGGATTTCAGCCATTTGTGTAGCTGAATCAATGCAAACCCTTAGCATAGTCAGGCAAAGCCACTGTTGCATTGGTGCAATTTATCCTGTCTTAAAACTGTGGTGTATTGGAAACTAGTTAAAAATGACAAGCTATCACTTCAGGTGTGAGGGATTTCCTGGTCCTGCTTGCAGACTATGGGGCTCTAAGGGAAGCCATGTGGTCAGGGTCATCTGAGTCAGTCAGCAGACAGGCAATCTGGAAAGAGCCAGCTTCAAGCAAGGTGGGGTGAGTTGTGTCTCTCTGTTTTAGAGACTAGCCTGTTTTCGCTCTCTCTGTTTTGGGGTTCTTGTGTGTAATCATTCTGAATTTTAAGTAATAAAGTAGTGTTATGTTGCAACCTTCCAGCAAGGGTATTTATATTTTTATCTAACTTCTCTCTGTGTATGCTGTGAACATAACAAAAACTAGGGTAAAACCACCAGTGTAAATAACACTGCACTAGTGTAAATCACCTATCTGTTTATCTTAGGGTTTTATACTACTGTCCATCACCATAATAGGTTTACACTAGGCTGTGTACCAGTGCTGCTACATCTCTCACTGAAACCCCAGTACAGACTAGGCTTTATACTCCTTCTAGACTCCCTTAGACTCGCCTCTAAATTTAGTCCAGTATCAGTCCGCTGTGCCAGCCTCAGTTCTGTGCATGTCTTCTCTCCCATAGACAGGACGCATGCTTTCCTTTTTTCAAAAAGAATTGAATTGCCCATGAAAAATGACATGTAAAAAGTTCACAGCTGAGGCTAGATTTATAAACCCAATGAACAGTTCAAAAGATTTGCAAAACTACCAGCCTCGGAGACGTGGCTCTCCCCTAGTAAGTAAAGGGAGGGTGGGAGTAGGTCACATGTGTATCTGAATGTTAGCATGTGGGAATATGTCACACGTGGGTAGCAATATGTCACATGTGTCATTACTCAGGAATTTTCATTGCGGTTCTTTTGTCTGTTCAGTGGTATTTCTGGATCCCAGCTGGATAGTTTTTCTCTCATCTTTCTTTCTTCCATCAGTGACTCCTACTTCACCAGCCTCTGGAACATGGAGCTCAGCCTGTGGAACTGCAGCCTCTCTTTCAGCCGCCCACTGTGTTTATGCCCTGGATGCCACCGTCTCTGCATTTCCGCCCTGTCTTTGTGGGTTAGATGCAGGAGGAGATCCTGCAGCTTGTCACTGAAGAGTAGATTATGCGTGGCTACATCTCGCACGCCACCTGCACATACCAATGAGGTGTGAAAAACGCCAAGTGGACACTGAGGAGGAGGGAGTCTCATTCTCTTCAGGGTTTAATTACTTTTACTTTAACCCCAGACCCCTCTTGCCTCTGCAATGTTTGGTAAACACGACCTTTTAGAGGAGGGAAAAACAGATGGCAGCCTGCATTAGTGTAACTGCCCGCTCAGCGCCCCAGGAAAGGGAAACTTGGCTTCTCAGAAGCAGTCTTTCTGCCACTTCGACTCAGATCTCTTGGCTCCTTGTCCCTAAGGCAGGTTTGAACATCACCGAATTTGCTCACAAAAGCCTGCCTATGCAATCAAGCAGAAGATAGAATTTCACTGTTAAGATAAGATGAGTTCAGGGCTGGGAGGCAGCGGGACCTGCGTGGAGAAGGAACACCTGAGTTCCCCCAAATTTCATCTACCCACAAACTGAATCAGAAAGACTCGCACAACTCTTGGATTGTGTGGAGCTGGTCACTGCCAGGTGGATGGTACAGCACAGTAGGTGTAATCTTGTGGACTGTACCCTTTTCAGCCTGTTGGGATAAGCTTTGATATTGACTATGGCCTCCTAGAGATTATGGTATCCCTCTTAGAAAACACCCGCAAGTTAGCACTGAAAGCAATGAAGGATCCTACCTCACAGAACGCCTCAAGTTTCAGAGATAGTAAGACACATTGGCTTTGTTTCTGGCCTCACATATTTCATCCTCTGTAGTCAATGCAGCACTGTCCATGCAGTTATGACAGCATTCCCCAGTGATGAACTGTCCTTTGTGTTAACCTCAGGAGAAAGAAGCTCAAATACCCTCAACAGCAGCAGCAATGTGATCTCCCCAACAAACCTATCCCAGTCACCAGCAACCTGTCTGAGAGATGAAGTTCAGATCCAGAGTTGGATTTACCCAAAGTTCCAGAGAGGTCAGATCCAGCATTTTGGTTTGGCCCATTGTACAAAGAGACCAAGATAGAGGCTTTCAGACTAAAACTTCCCCACCTCAACTTCTCCATCACTGTCATCATCACCAGCCCGGGCAGTGGGAGCAATGCTCTATTCCTCTTCCTCACAATCATATGTGTCACGGCAACTTCCAACCCAGCTTCACCATCTTTGCCTTCTACACACTTTTATCTTTTCTAGGTCACTGCCCTTCACTGAGTCTTTAGTCCCTCTTCTAGCTCTCTTCACTAGAATGGTGAACGAGATGGCTCAGTAGCCTACACCTCTAGTTTGTCATATCTAGACATGCAGGGCCTACAGATTCAATGTAACCTCAGTCTTTCATCTTTCTGAGGCAGATAAATCAATCCCATTCGGCAGTTGGTTGTATAGGGATCTTACAGGTGAGATCATAAAAAGACAGGATTTTATATTGACATCAAAGATCTAGTGGCACTTCTATACTAAGAGTCAGATCCACAGCCAGTGTACATTGGCATAGCTCACTGGAGATTTGCTGATTTTTACCAGGGGAGGATCTGGCCCCATAAGTACAACTATGTTTTTGAAACCAGCTCATAACATGCTCATCCAATCCTGTTGAGCTGTGTTCCCCATACCAGCATTTTTCTCAACAGAGTAATGTGCCAACCATTTTTGTGCATACTGTGATATTAGTGCCTTCTGGGAAATCCCAGGCAGCTGCCCCATATGGCCACAGTGCCCAGAGGACAAGTACACAAAGCAGCACCAGCAACGCATGGAGCAATGCTATCTGGGATGTCTAACCCTACAGAGAGATGGAAGGGAGGAGTACCAGTCAACCCAGTAACACAGGCAGGCACAGTTGTGGGTGTGCCATCTACACAGCAAAATAAACTCATAAGTATGTTCACAGGAAGGTCACAGTGTGCCATCGTAGGCCACTGGCAAAGGTGACACATGGCTGCTGCCACCGTGACTAACACAGCTGTCCATGTGGCATGTGGACACAATCCTTACTTATAGACAACCACCTCACTAGCTGGAGACAAGATCAGTGAAAAGTTACCGGCAAGCATTTTCCAACCTGGTGCCCAATGTAAGCACTTAAGTAAACGTGGCCATATGCGCAGAAGCGCAGACCAACTCTAGCACCCACAGACTTCAGTGAGACTTGTGGGTGCTCTCCATTTCTGAAAATTGGGGCCATTTTTTATTTAGGTGCCGAAATGTGGATGTAGTAGCCTAATTTTATACCTCCAGGTTTGAAAAATTTGGCCATAGGGTAGACAGGGCCTAAGAATCTACCCCTGTATCTGAGCTAAATGTCCCCTCACTCTTGTGCAGCAAGCATGCTACTGGCTCGTGTGCACCACACCAGAGGGAGCTGCATTTCAGTATTATTACATGCATCTATAGGCTGGTTTGTAAAGTGCTTTGGGATGAAATGTGCTATATAAATGTAAAATATTATCTCATTGGCCTCCATTTAAACACCATCTCCTCCACCCCATCCCATTATCCCCACTAGAAACCTCATCAGCTTCATCTTTACCTATGGTCTTGGTATCTCCAGTCATCCCCAGCTTGATCAAAGTTACCCCAGTCCTTCTCCTCTTCATCACCTCTGTGCCACTCCCCAACATTCTCTCCAGGCAGCATAATGCAAAATAAACGTGTACGGTGGCCAGGAAAGAGCGGAGGAGTGGCAAGCATGTGTAAAGCTTATATGCTCTTAGATTCCAGTGAGTGTGCTGACTTGAGTTAGAAGGAGCCCTAGCAGCATGTGCTCCTCTCACTTCCTTGTTATGGTCATTGCCTGTGAGATCTCCATCCTCCTCCTTTCCATGCTGCCCACACGACCCTGCTCACTGCCACCTTTATCCCATCATCACCAGCTCCCTCCACTCCAGCAGCAGGTTTCATAGTGAGGATCGTTTTGCCACTATAGCTGGGACTTTTCAAAGGGAGTTGGGTGCCCAAATCCCACTGAATTTGAACTCCCATTTGTGCCTTTGCAAATCTCCTCTGGCCAGGGTGTTCATTGCCACAGAGAAGGGGGTGGCTCCATTCTCACCTGCTGCTCACAGACCGACGTGGTGGCAGACAGACAGAGCCTCCCACTCTTTGTCAGTTGTTTAAAGAGACAGCTCTTAGTTGCCCTGTGGTGTGCTCCCCTTTTAGACTGTCAGGCCTGAGCTTTTTATCTCTTCCTACAGGATCTGAGAGTCTGTCAGGGCCACCTGCTGGGTTGAAAAAGGAGTGGGAGAAGGGGCTTTGGCTCACAGAACCATTTTTTCATGACAGCTTATTGCAATTTGAACACAAGGCATGCTTTGCAGAGGGACGAGCGGAAATATGGACCCACAAATACATCCTCTTCTGCTGGTGAGGAAAGCATGCACTGCTACACGGGGAAGGATAAAGGGCCATTCAGGTGCTTGTGCTGATATTTTACTGCATGCAGATCTGCTAATCAAAGCTCAGACATTCACTGCTGTTACTCCAGATTTACACCAGTATAAATGGGAATATCCTGGCCCAAAGGTCCTACTCCGTTCTCTCTCAAACATGCTTTCTCTCTTACTCTCTCTCTCTGATTCCTTTTCTCTTTCATGCCATTCTATCTTCTGCCTTTCTTTCTGCTCCTCTCTGTCTCCTTGCCCTCTGTACCACTTTTTGCGCTCAAGGGAATTCAGCTGCATACAGCGAGGAACACCAAGGTCACCCCCAAACCAGGACTGAGCTGCCTAGCATCCTCTTCCACTGTTATAACCATGAACCTGTAGCCTGTGGAAGTTACACCAAACTGGGGATCAGCTGTGACTGATCCTCTCCCAGTGTCATTGCCACCATCATGAACACAACAAACACCAAACTCTGTTCCATGTGGGAGGAGATTATCAGGGTTCTCCCCACCCCATGTCTGGGTTTCCCTATAGCACGACCTGAATATGCAACAGAGTAAACATAGAGAAGGAAGAGCAGGAAAGATTAACTCGGGTGAAATGCCAAGCCGTGGAGTTGTTTGTGACTCTACCAGCCTCAGGTTCTCAGAGCGAGCTGGCCACAAAACGCACGCTCTGTCTGGTGTGTATTTTTCATAATCTACAGTGTGAGGCTTAGGTCTGGTTTCCTTTGGACCATGTCTCCTGCCTTCTTCCCACTGGAAGAAGTGGATGGAGGGCAAACCTACGGGAGGATGTGACAAGCAGAACTCCAGCTGCTGCCAGAGATTATTCTCTTCTGCTCAAATGCTCAGCAGTTCTGCAGTTCCTTCCCCTCACCTGAAGGTTGGGAGCTGATTCCTGAGGCAAGCTGGAGGGAAATGACGATGCCTGCTGCTGAGAGGCAGGAACAGGAAGCTGCCCACTTATGGCCTTGAGGCAACTGTTCAGTCCTACAAAATCCCCATTAACCAACAGAGCTACTGTGGTTTTGTGCTTAGAGCAGCCCTGCTGTTTCTGTTGCTGCCTTCCAAGTGAGCAGCTCCTTTTTTCAGAATAATTTCTTAATGAATGACAATAATCCCCTATAAGAAACCCCAAAGAGCTGCTGGTGTCTGGTGGAAAATGACATTAAAATTGTTCTTTATAGAAATAATTCCTCCTATGTTTGATAATCCCATATGTTTCCATACTTGCCTTAAATCTCCACTTCTTCCCTCTCCCCTCCTTTATCTTTGGGCCTGAATCTGTGAGCTACAGAATGCGCGTCACTCCCATTGGCCTCAATGGGCGTTACAGATGCTCAGCAGCTACCTGGTTCGAGCCCTTTATTATTAAGAACATCAGTGGTAAAGCAGGGTCTCTGTTCCTTAGGAGTTTACCTGCTCCTGCTCCTGCTGCCTTTCGCCCTCCCTGGTATAATCATTATCATCCCGTGTTTGTAGCGATGGGCCAAAATCCTAGGTTAGAGCAAGCCTACGGTTTTGGAATGGTCCAGATCTGGATCCTGATATGCTCAGAATATTATGGCCAACCTCTGTCTCTATCACTGCTAACCAAATTCAAAACCCAGTATCTGAACTCCCCCAAATTCTGGGCG
Source organism: Trachemys scripta elegans (assembly GCF_013100865.1). NCBI lineage: Eukaryota > Metazoa > Chordata > Testudines > Emydidae > Trachemys > Trachemys scripta. The sequence continues at coordinate 106,455,398 of NC_048298.1, read as the reverse complement.
ACTTCAAAGCTGGCGCCAAACATCACACCTGGCCCATATCTCTGCAATGGGCTGAAACCAAACCTCAGGCATCACTGAGTTTGGGGGACGTTTTGCTCTATAGCCGAACTCCGCAGACCCATCCCTCTCGGTTTGTGGCATCCCCATAGCAGCAACTGCTCTGCCTCAAACAGAAGATTATTAGGTCTACAGGGAGGAAAAAATAAGAAATAGATGAGCTGCTCAGAAACCAAAATCCTCTCTTTATGCTGGTGACCTCAATAAGGGAAAGAAATGAGGGAAAAAAAGTGCAAACAAGATGTGCTAGTGAAGCAGAATTGTTGCTGAAACTTCTCTTATTTCTTTTTTAAAATAATGTTGTGTATAAATTTAGTTGTGGGGAAATGAGTCAGGTTAAAAGCCTCAGATGCTGACGTTCCCAGTCCTCAGGACTGGTATAACATGGACAGTGGCAGTGTAAGCTTTCTCCACGCTGCTTCCACCCTGACCTGGAGGGGCCAAACTCTATGAATTAGGTGGATGTTCAGTCTCCATGATCCATGCAATCTCGGAGCTCCCTGTTTACACGGCCAGCAAGGAGGCCAATTAGTGACAGCTGTGATGCTGATTTGTGGGTGGGCAATAGATCCCCTAGATTACAGACTGGAACCACCATCGCATAGGCTAGAGAACAGCCACCAGAGGATAACAGCCATCGTTCACAGCAAACCCAAGCTGGATGGAATCAGTGACCTCAAGGCACCAGACTCCATACCCTATTATCAATCCTGTCAGCCAAAAAGCTGGCAGAATTCTTTCTACATACGATACTGTTACAGTGTTTTCTGTAAGGCATCAGCCAGCCTGTCACAAATATAAACATAATGGACCAAAATCAACCCTCATGTAACTCAGTGGAGTTACATCTGGGATGGATTTGGGACAATTAAAAACATATTCAGAATCTTCATCATTCCCTTCCTGGCTCCAAGTCTTGTAGAAAGGTGTCTCTGGAGTGAAGAGTGGAGGATGCCTGGACCAGGGAATGATTCAATTCCCATTGACTTCAATGGCTCCAGCCTTAGAGAGCATCACACATCCAGTCCAAACTAGAGGTGCTGCTAGAGTCTTGTGGAATTCTGGGTGGCAATTTCGAGTGACTGGGACAAAACCTAAGATGGCCCAAGGGAAAGTGGTGGGTGGATTTTACAAAGCAAAGTATGAGGGAATAATGAGAGCGGCGCTGGGATATAATAGTGTGATCACAGGTCGGGGGCATGCCACTGAGACAACTCAGCAGTGAGCATTTACAGTTCTCTTGTGTTAATGCCTTCCAAAGTTTACAAAGGTATGTTTCTTCCCGTGAAAAGAAGTAATACAAGCACGACAGAAATAGGTCAGGTGAAGACACAGAAAGAGGTGAGGGCAAATAAATTTAGGAACCAGGAATAAAGTGGCTGTCACCCACTTCCTACTGCTGCCCAAGACACCTGCTCATTGCCACATCTGCTCAGGCAGCCTGGAGGAGTGCATTGCTGCATGAGAGGCCATGTTTCTGCTGGCCAGAGGCCTGAGACTCTGAGGTATGTGAAAGGACATTGTCCAGAATCTATCCATCCACTTGTTACCCCTCTGCACATGGCCACAGGGTGCCATGCACATAGGATCGCTTCCATCTTCCATTAATGTATGTTAAACACTTAGCAGTTCAGAGATGTGGCAAGAGGGAATTTCACCATGGCTGCAGGAGAGGCTGACCTGGAGATGAGACCAAAGGCTCATTTCCTCACTGGTAATTGGTGCTGAGATTCCAGGCAGTGGCCAGGCTGTGGCAGTGACTAATCCAGCAGGCACTTTAGGAATGAGTATGCAGCTGTTTGAAGTCTCAACTGTATTGAGTTAGGATTTAATTGCTCTGTAATTGTGAAGTAAGCACTTGCCAGTTGCACTGTTCACGTTTCAGCCCTGCTCTAAGCAGCACTTTATAGAGGGAAAATTAAATCTCAGAAGGAAACTAGTACATGCAGATCCCATAGGCACAGCTCCCTTACCCTTCCCATAGACAGTTCAGATCCCAGCCCACCTGTTCAGTTCAGATACCAGCCCCTTTTTATCCCACCAGAGACAGCTCACATCCCACTACCTCTCTCTCTCTTCCAAAACCAACTCAGATCCCATCCCCTCTCCCCCCAACCCTACAGACAGCTGGAAATCACCTCCCTTGCCCATAAACCCAGCTGGGATCCCATCCCCTCCCGCCCACACAAAGATATGTGGGATCCCATTCATGCTGCTTAGGGACAGGACAGGGTTGCACCTATCTCCAGCACAAATCCAAAGTTCATTGCCACAGCAATTCCACCTGAGCTTCTTAACATATTTTGTAGAACTTTCCCCATCACTGGTTGATTTTTCTGCTGATTTGCTCTCCAGCTCTGCAGGGGGAGCCTGAGGCAGCCTCCCAAAAGCCCGGGAAAGGCAAGTGAATGAACATGCTGTTCCCTCCAATTGTGATTCCAGCATTTCCTCTCATTACTCTAATAGAAACAAATCTTTCTCATCTTAGTCTCATTACCTCTCACAAAGGCAAATGGTGTGTAATCCCATTAGAGATGGGTTGCTGCTGGACACATTTTAAGGTCATTGTTCTGGTACGCCAGACTCCACTGTGTGAGACTGGGATAAGCGGGGATGCAATTACTGGGCTATTCAAATCCCGAGAATGAAGCTCTGCTGTTAACAGCAGAAGCCAGCATGAAAAGAGCAGTCACCTCATGAAATTATGGGGTTTGGTCAAATCAGAGTCTAAGCAGCACTCAGGAAAAGAGCAGGGCAGGTTGTCAGCACCTTCTCCATGAAGTCTCCTGCGCTCTGGGGCCTGACCTTGGCTAGCCCTGGGCCCTCATATCTCCCCCATGAAATTTCCTTTATCATCACTAGTATTTATTATTTGCCTTGCAATAGGGCCTAGCAGCCCCAGGCATGGACTAGGACCCCTTTGTGCTAGGCGCTGCACAGACACAGAACAAAAGATGGTTCCTGCCCTATAATCTCAGCTACAATCTAATCCTTTCCTCTGTAACCTGTATCTGGGTATCCTTAGCATAGCCCCACAGTGTGAGGCTGCTGCTGGTGCCACTTCCAGGACTCTGACTCTACACACTGGACCTGGGTATCCCAGACACAACCTCCAAGTACAGATCTGTCTGCCAATGCCAGCTCTGTGAGAGCTTCTTTGGTCTTCAGAGCCGGTCCTGGTGACCTCTAGCACAGCCCCCTGTCAGAAAGCAAGGTGAGTTGTTGCATCTAGAAGTGCTGGAAGCCATAACCGTCCAGAGACTCCATTTTGCTTGTGGCTGACAGTGCACTGAATCAGATGAGGAAGAGCAGGAGCAACTGAAAGTGCCTCATTGAGTTGGTCTCTGTTGAGGAGTTAGACACTGATCTTCTCTCAATCAGTTCCTACCCACCAGCATTTCAAAGCCTTTCCTGACGGATGGGCAACAAAGACAGAGTCAGCTTTGCAGAAGAGAGGAGAAGGGAAACCACACCATGACAACAGACAACAAACATCACCACAAAACACACACAGACAGTTGCTTCCTGGCCCCTTGCTACTGACAGGTGTTGCCCTCCTGCTGTTTTGTCCCAGTGCTTATTGCCCAGTGTTACTCTCTTGCCACCTTCCACCTGTTCTGGGGTCCCAAAGTCACCCTCCGGCTACCCCATCCCTGTGCTGAATGCTCGCTGGTACCCTCCTGCCACCCTGTCTCTGCTCTGATGGCTTGGTACCATGCCTTCCTTTGTTCTAGGTGCCGGGTCTTACCTTCATCTCCTTTGCTCACTGTCTAGCGTTACCCTTCCATTGCCCCATCCACAGCCACCCATCTGATATTTCCTTCCTACTGTCCCAGGAGAGCAGGACAGTTTCCGCAGCCCCTACGCGCTGGTGATGCCCTTGGCTTGTAACCCTTCCCACAGGAATAAGAACCTTGCCACTTTTGTAGGTCCTGCCATGTGGTAGTTAGGACTGAGCCTAGGTTCCCTACAGGAGAGAAGTCAATGGCCCAACCACCGCTGGAGTCTCCAAAGTCCCTTGAAGAGACAAGAGTCAGTTCCCGGTTTATGCTTGTTATTAGTCCCTGTTCTCTTTAATCGGCTTAGACTGATGAGCCGAGGCAGCAGCAGGGATCAGCCGGCCTGTTTAATTAAAGGATTGCAGCTCAGCCCTGCAGTTTGGGAGCTTGTGTAAATGAACTGGAAGTACATTATTTAATCTGCTGCGCAGAGAGGAGTCAAGGCATTAATGAAGCAAACTCTAATTAAAACTAGACGGCTGATGGTTATTAGCAGCATCAATTCTGACAGGATTGATCTCATTTAGGGAAATGTCTGATCTTGGACAAAAAGGAAAAAAAAAAACCCAACCTGGGTTATCTAATAGACAACAGCACCACACTGTTGGGACCACACTGTCACATGATACAGACAGTGAGACACAGCCTACATTTAAGGATTGCTAATTGAAAAACGGACAAGTCTGTATCTGTTTCTGGCCCCTATAAAGCTGGAGAGGTTCAAACCATCTTTATTCTCCACGCACGAGCTTCTCTCATGGAGGGACAAGTGTGGGGCTATGCTTTACTATTTTGAGGCAGGGAAGAGGGGTCTCTATAAGATCCCACCACCTATTTTCCTTTCCATTTACTTCCTTTCCATCATCCTCAAGGTTCTGAAGTCATGGAAACCCACCTTCCTTCTAGCTATGGAGCTCCGGAGCCCATCAATGCTGCTCCGGGGGTCAGCTATGGGAGGAGAGCCCTTGATGACAGTGACATGAGGTGCTTTCTTATCCTCATGGGCTGGATAAGCATATTGCATCAACGTTGCTGGCAGCTTGAAGGCAGGTGCTGGGGAGGGGTAAGACACTGAGCTCAGGACCCAAATTTGGATTGCCCATAGGGGAGAATCATTCCTCACACCCAGCTGGCCTTTGTGTCACCAGCTTAGCAATGCCACAGTATGCCTGGGAACTTTCCAGAACTTCATCATCTTTCCAGGGAATATACTTCCTCAGCATGATGGCCAAGCTATTAGGAAGTTGCAGTGGGTTGTAGCACCAGAGCTGAGAGGGAGACTGGCTCTATGAGAAGGAAGGAGGGAGACTGAGTACCAGGGAGACCATGATAAGCTAAGACAGGCAGGGTCAATGGCATGAGACAGGCAGAAAGCTGTATAAAAGGGCTTAATCAGGAGTTCGTTGGGGAAGTTTGGATGCTGACCTAGATCCAAGCTCCATGGGTTGAGCTCAAGTGCAGGCTTCAACATGACAAATGCTGAGACACTTTCAAACAAATGATTATGGAATAATTTCTTCTGCCTCCATTCACCTGGCAGATCTGGAGGCAGGAATTCTGTGTTTTCCCATCATTACTACAAACAGCAAGAGAGTCCAGGACATTCTGGGTGTCAGTGGCTTTAGATGTCTTTGCCTGAATTGTAGGGAGTTGGTGGGTTAATGAGAAGGGCTGTGGGGTTAGGCACACAGCAAGTAACCATAGAGTTTAAGACCTCCTGGGAGTGACTAAGTCATGTAGGCCAGGGACACACAGGGTCTACACTGCAATAAAAGACCCACGGCTGGCCTGGGTCAGCTGAGTCAGGTTCACAGGGCCTGGGCCGTGGGGACCTGTTATAACATTTTTTAACATTGTTATATAATATATATGTATATAATATAACAATGTTATAACATCGCAGTGTAGATATTCGGGGTCAGACTGGAGCCCAGGCTCTGAGCCCCTGTGAGGTGGGAGGGTCCCACAGCCTGGGCTCCAGCCCAAGCCCAAACATCTACATAGCAATTTTATAGCCCCACAGCCAGAGTTGGGCCAGCTGCGGCTCTGCTGCGGGTCTTTTTTTGCAGTGTAGACGTAACCACAAAGAACTAAAAACTAAGCCAGAAAAAGCCACAAACACATTAGAAATGAGGTAGAGTAGGGAGGGGGCAGGGCCCAAAGGCCAGGATTGTGGACACTGAAAACCCAGGCTAAAAGGGAACACAATCAGGCCAAACAAGGTACATGACCCATAGTTTTATCTTTCCAAAGCTACGGGGGAGAGGCCAAACTGTCTCTAGCACAGCAATCTCCACAGACTTAACTGCCTCATAGGGCTTGCATCCCTCTATCACACTCATTGAAGTTTGGCTCTAGACTCCACTCAAGGCTTAGACAACCCTCCCCATGCTCACCCTCTCAGCACTGAAGGCCAGTTCAGCACAGAGGATTATCCCTGCCTTCCTTCCACATTTAGTCTTGGCTACTAAAGAGCAGGAGAGAGCCCACTCTCCCTGCCCCCTCCCTGAGTACAGCAGGGCCCCACACATCCCCCGAATGCACGTGCCCATCTGTTCTCTTCACAGCAGTCAGTTCTCAAACTTTTCACTGCACGGTGATCAGAATGCAGAGGCTGTTCCAGCGAGCAGGACAAATCAAGAAAAACAGCATATTGCAGACCACCGCCCCGCCACTGCAACTCACCTGCCCCACACCGCCTGGAGCCATTCCCAGGAACGCTGGCTTCCGATGTCAATGTCAAAGGTCAGATGAAAGACTCTATCAATGGGATATAAATCTCCAAAAACAAACTCCCTAGCTGCCAAAAGCAGGAGTATGAGAGGGTGAGAGAAGAAGGAGCATGTGTCCATGTAAGACATAGAAGGATGGGAGGGTGTGGGTGAGAGGGAGCTGGGAGAGGGTTAGGTTGAGAGAGAACATGGAGAGTGGAGGCCGCATCTATATCGGCATCTTGTCTATCCCAAGTATTTCTGAAACGCCTGTCAACATGGTATCTAAGTGCTGGGAGAGCAAGGCTTAAAGTGGACTGGTACACCCAGACTTTCAGATTCAGCTAAAAAGATCAGCCATCTCTCAGGTGGATCCTGACAAAGAACAAGGGAGAGAGTGAAACAGTCATGTCAAAAGCTGCACTTTCTAGTGGCAAACTGGGAGTGTTGCATTGACCAGCCCCAGGTTCGAGCATTTCCTAGCACACTGCCTACTGTTTTCAGGACATGGCGTTCCTAGCAATGGAACTGTAGCAAGTAGCCCAGGCATGGGGGGCAGGTTCTGTTTGTGCATTGCTGACTGGAAATGGATCTCCCAGGTTGTTTTTGATTTCCCTTCTCATTTTTGGGTTCGGTTCTGATGCCCGCTGCCAATCAGAGAGGGTTGCATCAGTCTCAGTTGTGTGGTTAATGTGGGCCCATACCATGCTAACTTGTACACAGGCTAGTGCCATTACAATTACCCTCCCCTGGAAAATTCAGCCCATTTCACCTGGCAATCCACACTGCAATAGCTCAAATAGTATTTAAACAAGCTGTACCACTTGTTATGAAATTCTATTGTTGGCACTTCTGTGAGACCAGCCCGAAGCCCTGGTGGAAAGTGTGGGTGAGTGTGTGAGAGAGAGAGAGAGAGAGAGACCGAGGGTGTGCTTGGATGTGTGTGTGTGTGATTAAAACTTACTGGGTGGCATATCTGGGAGTGAAGAGCGAGGGGTGTGTGAAGAAGAGCAGTGGTAGGGAGATGTTTATGGGAGGGATGGGGGTGAATGACAGCAGGATGTGGGGTGTGTATTTGGGGCAGGGAGGAGAGTGATGAGTACTGAGAAGAGGAGAGGGATGGAAAGAAGAAGCTCATGGTGACAGCAATCTCCCACCTTGGTGAGGAGTCCAGAGATGAAGGCTTCTGCTCTGCATCAGCTGCTGGGCAGCAGAACTGGTGTAAAACATTTTCATTCCTGTAAGAGAAGACAAACAGTGGCAGGTAAGAGTTCATCTCAGTCTTTGGCAAGCTCATGGGACACTGTCCTGTCCAAGTCTATTCCTGGGCATTGCAGCTGTTCAGTGATGCCCAGCTCTTTACAGCTGAGGAGAAATCAGATTATAACATGAATCCTTCAGCCCAGGAGGTGGGGAACGGAGCATGATAGGAGGGAGTAGTCATCTCCCCTCCCGCCCTGGCCTTGCCACTAGCATCATGCTGCATAGAGTGAGGCAAAATGTTTCAAAAGAAAAGTTTTCTTTGTCAAAAAAGGCCTTTATTAAAAAAAAAGTGTAATGAAATACAGTTGTTTTTTTATATTTATTTAAATTTTAGTTTTGTTGCATGTGGAGCAAATGTTTTGTTTGCTTGGATGCTGTTTCAACACCAATTTAATTAGTAAAAAGTCAAGCATTTGGGGAGGGAATTTTTTTCTGAATCCTGCAAAATGGAAACAACACTGAAATCCTCCCTCCCCTACACATGTTGTTTTCTATTTCAACCAGCTGTAGTGCAGGACTGTCACCTCACTGGCACTTGGAGAGAGCGCCCCTCTAACTTGCTTCTGCCTCCTACTCTCCTTCCAAAACATCCTCAGAGCCTGCTTTGGGGAAGCAGTTTCCCTTCATCAGAGCCCAGCGTGAGCAGACTGGAGTGGAGGAGGAAAGGAGAGAAAGGAATGGAGGAGAGGAAGAGAATGAAACAAAGAAGATAAAAACAGAGAACAAATCCAAAAAGAAAAACAGCTTGAAATAAGAGTGAAGTATTCAAAGACAGATTTAAAATATGGCAATGAAGGAAGAATTTGTCTGCAGGGAGAATACCTGGGTTTTGATTTTCAAAAGTGGCCACTGATTTTGGGTGCTTCTATTTTTTGGGCCCCATTTGGAGGCATTTTTAAGGGTCTGGTTCTCTGAAGAGTTGAACACTCACAAAACCCCACCTGAAGCAGTAGGAACTGCAGCCACCCAACACCTCTGAAAATCAGACCCCTTTCAGATGACTCAGGATTGACCTCCAAGAAAACAGTGGCACTCAAAATCCATGGCCACGTTTGAAATTTTTGCCCAAAGGCACCAAAAAAGTGAACAAAAGACAAATTGAGAGAGAGACAAGAAAAAGTGGAGAAGAGAAAAAGAAAATGGAAAGAAAGGGTCATAAAACAAGGGAGATAGAGTGATCCAAATACTTAGCTAATGTAAATGCTCCATGTCAGTGGAGCTAAATCAATTTACACCAGCCAAGAATCTGTTGACTCTGTGATTTAATGGTGTTTTGCCTGATTCTAGCCCAGCAACAACAACAAAACTGAAAAGATTCTTGGCTTTGGATGGGGAGTGGATCTGAAATGTTCTCCTCAAGCCCTGACACACCACACCTCCCTGTGAGAGGAGACAAGTTCACCCTCCTTTTCTCTGTGAAATGTTGACAGTCGCAGCCATGAGGATGGCCAATCCACAGAGACAGCAACAGTCCTACTTCCTGCTCCCCATTACCCATTACCAGGCCTGCCCAGCTATCTTTATGTAACAAGCCCTTTCAGCTCTGTTGCTTCCTTTATTTACTTCTGATGTTCATTCTCAAAATTGTCTCAGAAGCGATGGCTGTTTAAAAACAAGATACCTAGGAGATAGATGGGAAAAGAGAGAGTTTGCATTACCTCACTGAACTCTTCCCATATCCTCTGTCCCAGCTCTGTCCCCACATCGTAACATACTCACTGTAAAAGGAGTTAACATGATGAGTTTTTGTGCCACATCAAACTTATCTCCCATTGCTGTAACACCTCCCACTCCCATTCCATTTCCTCTGCAACCCTTATTTATTGTTGGTCCTTGCAGGGCTGTGTCTAATTTAAGCTTTTCAGGTGGCAGGTACCTGTCAGTCTGGCTTATCTGTAAAATACCTGTGCTGTCTTTTGGCGGGCACAGGTGACCAATCTCAAGATTATACTGGATTCTAGATTCAAGCAAACTCACATAAATGCCAGAGCTCCTCCATCTTGTCACTCTCACCTTGACTCCTTCCCTAAATGCCCTCTAGTACTAGAGTGACCATACATCTCATTTTGGCCAGGACAGAACCCTTTTTAAGCCCTGTCCTGGACATCCTGCCTTTTTTTGGCAAAACTGGGTATTTGTCCCATTTGCTCATGCCAACTGATAATGATCAGTTGGCAAGAGCAGACAAGACAAATGCCAAGTTTTCAAACTGGGGGATGTGCAGGAATGTTTGCGGGGGCGAGTGGCAACATTCAGGGTAGGGGACATCTCCACATCCCCATATGGGCAACCTAAGGCCTGTGCCCCATCCACCACTGGGAGGCTGTGCAGGTGCTGTGCTTGGAGCTCTGCGGGAGCATGGCTGATGTCTCTCCACTACATCCTGCCACTCCAATCAGGGAGAGATGGGGTGTCACATGCTCACTCTGCAGCCCAATCAGAGGGCAGCGCTGTTAGGGCCCTCATACAAACTCTTCTTTGGTCTCTGCCTCATCTTGTGTATTGCCCGGTTTCCACGAGACAGCGGGGCCCTGGGTCCTACTGGGCAACCCAGCTGCTAAGTGCCCGATGGGTCTCGCAGCATCCACTTGAGCCAGGGCACCAAATGCAGCATATCCTCCCCCTGCCCAGCAGCTCCCACCTCTGCCTCATGCCCCCTGCCTCCAAGCAGTCCCCGGAGCCCCCACCCTGACCTACTGAACTCCCCTCCCCATCCTTTGGGGCTGGTCCCCGGAGCCCTCTCCAGTCCCCACCCACCCCAACCAGCCTCTTTTCCTCCCCAGTTTGCCTCCAGTCACCTGCTTCTGCCACATCCCAGCCTCCCTCCACCCCCAGGGCTGCTAGCTGGAGCCTCCTTCCTGCCCCTCTGCTATCCCAGCCTCCAAAGGGCCACTGCACGGCTAGCTGGATCGTAGTTCAGTAGCTTCACCTCCTGGCTCTGAGCCCAAAAGTACCCATACATTCTCACACACTCACACCTTCCTTTGGTGCCCAGATCCCAGCCCATACCCATTCCTCTCCCTCCTGCCCCTATCTCTGCTATTTAGCTCAATTGGGGGTGCAGAGGGACTTTCAGGGGGGCAAGTGATGATACCAGGTAGCTCTGGCCAGCCCCGTACATCCGGTTTTCAGTTTCAGGAAATATGGATACCCTATCTAGTGTACTCTAGTGTGTGCTGCACCTACTCCAACATTAGATGCACCATTCAAATAACATTAATAGTGAAGAGAAGAAAAGGGGAGACAGAAAAGGGAGCTGTAGTGCTAAGGGGAAGAGAGGAAGGACAGAAGATAGTCAAAAAGGCAGCCAAAGAGAATCATACGTATTTATAAGGCTGCTATCGCCATGTTATCTAAGCACCAAGAAAGGAAAGTGTGAGGAGAAGCACAGACTGAAGAGGAGATGAGGCACAGACAAGGGAGGAAGATAGAACAGTGGATAATCACTGCAGCTGAAACCTCAGTCTGCTGTGAATATAGCAAGGAGGAAGAAACACCCCAGAAATGAATCTGTGTGCCCGGGGACTAGCAGCCACAGTTTCCAAAGTGACCACAGATTTTGGGTGCCACATCTTTGTGTGTCCAACATAAGCCACCCAAAATCAATGTCCACTTTTGAACTTTTTGTCCTAGAGCTCTGAACAGTGGAGGCCCTTGGGGACAGTCCTGCACAGCTCTAGCCCCTCTGCAATCACAATCTGCTGTTGCCTCTCATACAGCAACAAGCAGGTGTAGCCCATACCCATAGCCAGAAATCTCACCCCAGCAGTGCTTGGGGATCCTTGAGTTCAAGGGCCTCAAGTGGCAGGGAGAGAAGGCAAAGTGGGGATGGGAAGGAGAGATTGGTGTACATTAGGAGGAATGCTTTCTATGGGCAGGTTTTGGTAAGGGGTTATTTCAGAATTGTGTGTTAGGGTCCCAACAATTGTGGGATTGTGCTTGGGGGCCTATATGAATCTTGATACACCTCTGAACTCCTTAAATACCATGGAGCAGCTAGGGTCCTCAGTCTAATTACATATTTCCATTAATAAATATTTCTATTATATTTTGCCCCAACCAGGGCTTATGCCGTGGGGGCAATTATCGAGTGATCTATCCCCTGTCATCATGTCCCAGTGAAAGGCTTAAGAACACCTTGAGCATGGGGTTGAAACCCTGACCATCTTGGCTAGTAGCTATTGATGGACCTGTCCTCCATGAACTTATCTAATTCTTTTTTGAACCCAGTTATATTTTTGACCTTCACAGCATCCCCTGGCAACGAGTTCGGCAGGTTGACTGTGCATTGTGTGAAGAAGTACTTCCTTATGTTTCTTTTAAACCTGCTGCCTATTAATTTCTTTGGTTGTCCCCTGATTCTTATGTTATGTGAAGGGATAAATAACACTTTCTCCACACCATTCATGATTTTATAGCCCTCTGTCATATTCCCCCTTAGTTGTCTCTTTTCCAAGCCGAACAGTCTCAGTCTTTTTAATCTTTCCTCAGATGAAAGTTGTTCCATACTCCTAATCATTTTTGTTGTCCTTCTCTCTACCTTTTCCATTTCCAATATATCTTTTTTGAGATGGGGTGACCAGAACTGCACACAGTATTCAAGGTATGGGAGTACCACGGACTTACATAATGGCATTATTATATTTACTGTCTTATGATCTAGCCCTTTCCTAACGGTTCCCAACATTCTGTTTAACTTCTTTGGCTGATGCTGCACATTGCGCATACGTTTTCCGAGAACTATCCACAATGACCCCAAGATCTCTTTTTTGAGTGGGACCAGCTAATTTAGACACCATCGCTTTGTATGTATAGTTGGGATTATGTTTTCCAGTGTGAATTACTTTGCAGTGATCAACACTGAATTTCATTTGCCATTTTGTTCCCCAGTCACCCGTTTTGTGAGGTCCCTTTTGTAACTCTTTGCAGTTTGCTTTGGACTTAATTATGCTGAGTAATTTTGAATCATCTGCAAACTTTGCCACCTCTCTGTTTATCCCTTTTTCCAGATCATTTATGAATATGTTGAACAGCACTGGTTCTTGTACAGATTCCTGGGGGACCCCACTATTAACCTCCCTTCACTGTGAAAACTAATGATTTATTTCTACCCTTTGTTTCCTGTTTTTTAACCAGTTACTGATCCATGAGGGGACCTTCCCTTTTATCCCATGACAGCTTACTCTGCTTAAGAGCCTTTGGCGAGGGACCTCGTCAAAGGCTTTCTGAAAGTCCTAGTACACTATATCCATTGGATCACCCTTGTCCATGCTTGATGACTCCCTCAAAGAATTCTAAGAGACTGGTGAGACACGACTTCCCTTTACAAAAGCCATGTTGACTCTTCCCCGACAAATCATGTTCATCTCTGTGTCTCACAATTCTGTTCTTTACTATAGTTATAGTTACTTCAGTTTGTCTGATATTGAAGTGACCAGCCTGTAATTGCCAGGATTGCCTCTGGAGCCTTTTTTAAAAATCAGTGTTACATTAACTGTCTTTCTGTCATCTGGTACAGAGGCTGATCTAAGCAATAAGTTACATACCACAGTTCTTCAATTTCATATTTGAGTTCCTTCAGAACTCTTGGGTGAATATCATCTTGTCCTGGTGACTTATTACAGTTTAATTTATCAATTTGTTCTAAAATCTCCTCTAATGACACTTCAGTGTGGGACAATTCCTCAGATTTATCACCTAAACAAATGGCTCAGGTGTGGGAATCTCCCTCACATTCTCTGCAGTGAAGACCGATGCAAAGAATCCATTTAGCTTCTTTGCAACAGCCTCATCTTCCTTGAGTGCACCTTTAGTACCTCGATTGTCCACTGATTGTTTAGTAGGCTTTCTGCTTCTGAGATACTTACATTTTTTTGCTATTTAGTTTTTGTGTCTTTTGCTAGTTGCTCTTCAAATTCTTTATTGGCCTGCCTAATTATACTTTTATACTTGACTTGCCAAAGTTATGCTCCTTTCTATTTTCCTCAATAGGATTTGACTTCCAACTTTTAAAGGAGGTCTTTTTGACTCTAACCACCTCTTGTACTCTGTTGTAGGATTTTATTCAGTATGGCAATTGCTATGAAGAAGGTGCCAAGGGAAGGAGCATGGTTTGATGGTACTCAGTTGAGTGGAACTTCTGGCTTTGATGATGTCTTCTGTGGTCCTGGGTAAATTGCTTGACCTTTCTCTGCCTCTGTAGAATGGGGATAATACTTCCCTACGTCAAAAGGTGGTTGTGTGGATATCTCCATAAATACTTTGGAATTCGAAGATTAACACACTTAATAAGGACAGGAAAATGCACAACTAAGGTCACCCAAATGACCTTAAACTCTGCCCATGAATCATCCCCTATAGAACCATCCAAAACCAGAAGACAGTCCTATCCTCAAGACATATTCATCACATCATTGACTATGAATACTGAAATGCTCTGACTGGGATGCCTCATTCTCTGTGCACTAGTGTATCATTTAAATTGTCCGAAGCATCTTGCATTGCTACTGCAAACTTCTTCTGCCGATACATTCTTGCTAGGAAAAGACAGGCTTTGACCTGTGGTCAAGTTACCACATTCAGGATAATTCCCAAAGGTAGATAACTTTTCAAAGGTAAAAGTGCTGTTACGGGGTAGACTCAGTATAGGCAGTGCTATCATATCTGGGGTTATGAACTTAAGCCAGGGAACAACAAAATCATGTACTCAAAGGTCTTGACTCCTCTGGCAAGCTATGGGAATGGAGTGGATTTAAATTGTCATAGACACAGGCTACAAACCTCTTAGCCTTTATCAAAACCTTCATCAAATGTTTCCATCTTGCACACCAGATGGCAGTTATGAAAGGTGAAAGGGCAGCAGGGGCAGAGTTTTGGTTATTTGAGTTGCCTTAAGTACGCACGTGATAAATGAAGGGAAGGGGAGCTCCCTTTTATGGACACCCAGCCAGCCAGTTAGCTATAAAGCTCCTCTTGGTGGCCGTCCTCTGCTTGCTTTACCTGTATAGGGTTAAAAAGTCCCCCAGGAAAGGAAAGGGAGTGGGCACCTGACCAAAAGAGTCAATAGGAAGGCGAGAACTTTTAAAATTGGGGAAAGAAAGCTTTTTCTTTGTCTGTTGTTCTCTCTTGGCTGAAGAGACGGGGCAGCAGGAATGCTGTAAAAAGTTTAGACCAGGTATGAAAAAATCATCTTCCATACCTAGAGTGATTTATTGGGACAGGAAATTTTTAGATAGACACGATCAGGTTTATTTCTTTATTTTGGCTTCTGGATTCCTCTGTGCTAAAGCACAGGTATTTTTGTCTTCTTTTGTAATGTTAAGCTGGACCCCTGGGAGCTATTCCTGGTGTTTAACCCTTTTCAGTTGCTCTATAAAATCTAGCAAAAACCTAAGTTCCAGATGTATTTTCTTTCTTTTGTTTTTAATAAAATTTACCTTTTTTTAAGAGCAGGATTGGATTTTTGGTGTCCTAAGAGGTTAGTGCATATGTTTTTCAATTAGCTGGTGGCAACAGCTGGGTTTCCCTTTTGTTTGTTTTCTTTCTCGGCTTCCCCAAGGGAGGGGTGGAAAAGCCAAGGAGCCTCAGGAAAAACTTCCCACGTGAGTTTTTCCAGAATTTGCAAGAGGCAGTTTTTCACTTGGGTGGTGGCAGCATTTACCAAGCCAAGATCAGAGAAAAGCTGTAATCTT
This sequence comes from Trachemys scripta elegans, assembly GCF_013100865.1. NCBI lineage: Eukaryota > Metazoa > Chordata > Testudines > Emydidae > Trachemys > Trachemys scripta. The sequence goes on along the minus strand of NC_048298.1, from coordinate 106,439,897 downwards.
GAGACTTTAATACAAGCCTGGAGTGGCAAGTGTTAATTTTTAAAATCCTTGCGGGCCCCCACCTTCTGCACTCGAAGTGCCAGAGTGGGGAATCAGCCTTGACAACGCATTTCTGGATTCTTTTTAAATCTTTGAGTTTTTTTAATGCAATCTTAACTTTGTATCTCCAGACTTATGCAATGGGGAGTTATTGTGAAAGCTACTTCCATTGGTGAAAAGCTGCACTGACCACCTTGGAAACAAAAATCCTTTCTCTAACCACAATGACTGCTTCCTCTGTGCTGCCCTGCAATGTTCCTCATCCATGACTGAGAGGGGCCACCTCCATGAGTAAGAAAGCAGTTCAATCTCCAGGGTCCATTCAGTCTTTGGCCTCTCTTTCAATAAGGGGGCAAGTTAGTGCCAATTGGGGTGGTACTAGAGCTACATTAGCAGAGCAATGTGGCAGAAACTGGAGCTGCTGCTTGTGTTGTACCTGTTTCTGTGGATAGAGGGCTCCAGTCTCTGGGGCAGTCAGTGCACAGAAGCAGACACCAGGTACTGAGAAAGGAAGAAAGCTCTCTTCAGAGGACCAGCAGAAGGCCTATGATCATCTATGTCCCACTTAGTCCTTCAAAACAGGAGGTGAGTAGAACTCACATGGTACTTACACTGGCCCTCTCTGCAGGAGTGAATATCATCTGTGTGAGTGCAGAATAAACCCCTTAGGCAGAAAGGAATGAATGTGTAGAATAGACTCGCAAAGTCAGCAGTAGAAATAGGAGCCTCTGTATCAGATGAAACAAATAGCCCAGCCAATCTAATACACTGCCAATACTTGCCAAAGAAAGACGCTTCAAAGGAATACAGATGCCTCCACCCCTCGTAATGCACCTAACAGTAACAACTTAGAGAATTTTTCACTTGACCACAGCTCAAAGAGCCGGGAAGTACTATAATGGAGGAGAATTCCTTCCTGACCCCAGCTGATTCTCAGTTTATGCCTTGAAGCATAAGGATTTAGAACCATTGTCACTGCTGATATAACACCGACAGACCCCGGTCGTTGATGGGTGGGATCAAATCTGAGACCTCGGGAGCTAAATGCATGAGCCTCTACTGCATGAGCTAAAAGCCACATGGCTGTTAGCTAAGGCTGTAGAAGACTCATTAATCTCTACGTGTTCTCAGTGTCACTACATGGGACAGAGCACCACACCCAGGAGGTGTGTGGGTTACACTGTCTTGTCTTCTCCCTCTCATACTACATCCTCTGGGGGCTGCTCACTAAGAACCCTTCCCCCACCTCCCTTAATGGCTTATGCAGTGGGTCTTCATGGTTCCAGTCTTGCTGTGTCTAAAAACCTAGGTGGTCAATGGCTGCTTACCCCTGGAGATGAAGCTTTAAAAAATACGCTTACTGTTTACTTACAGGAATCCTCCCAACCTGATCCTTCAGAATAAAATCCACTCCCAAGATGGGCATCCCATGTCGGCAACAAAAATGCTTGCCTGGTAGGAGTGGGCTGAGATTTTTTTTAATCTTCTCTATAAGTCACCAAAGGACTTTTGAATTGGTTCGGAAATGTCTAGATATTAATTCCCTAAGAAGCACAAGACTCATATTATTCCTGACTACAAACTGCTGCACAGATTTGCATCAACAGATGGCTGAGGACGGAACTATGAAGAGTCAAAGACAGGGATTCAGCACAGGATAATGGGAAGACTCTTTTCAATTCCCACATATTTTCCTCCAGGAGGAGGGTAAACAAATCCTTATTGGAGCCCTGATAACCCCCAGCCTCACCTGATGCCCCATTTCATCTCTATTGCTCTTACAGCTGCAAACAGGCTCTGAAAGTGTCATAACCAATCACTGCATCTCTTGGGGAGCATGGATCAACATTCATATCCCGCTTCCTGTCAGTACCCAGCCCGGGGAAGCGAATGATCCAACCAGCAGACCAAATTCAGTGATGAATCCTGGTCACGTGTCACCTGAGGCACATGGCACATATGCTAAGAAGACTGCCTTTCCTTCTGCATCAGGAGCAGTCACTCTAAGTGGCATGAGCTACTTTCTCCCTGCATTCTTCAGGTATTTAAAGAATTATTACTATCACTTAATTCTAAACTCCTATAAAAACCAATACATGCTCACTATTATTTTGTGTTGTGTTTATCCTATGTCGGATGTCTCAGTACTGTAGTACATACTCATCATGAATGACTTTCCTGGACTTTGTTCTGATGTTCACAGTAGTATGCCTTACTACAAGATGATATACATATCTAGGGGGTTTGAAATGTGTATGACTCTTACAAAGTATTAGTTTAAACAGCATTTGATTATGTAAAGACTATATGGGGATTTAGACTATTTATTCTAGGGCAGGGACCATCTCTTACTATGGGCCCAATCCTGCAAAGACTTGCATGTGTGATTAACTTTTATGTGAAATTAAGCACATGCATAAGGTTTTGCAGGATCGCAGTCTGTTTGTAGAGCACTTACTGCAATGGCTTCCTGATTACAGCTTCTAGGTGTTACTGTCATACAAATAATAGCAATGTATCTGTTCAAGGGGATGCAGGAAATGTTGTGCATGTAACTATAACTCTTACATTTGCTCACTTGAATGCTTAAAGTTCTTTTTGACATCTCTCTATGGCACTTCCTACATTTATCCCCCAAAGCAAAGAGACAGAGAAGAAGAAAGTCAGTAGCAGCAACAGTCCTCAGTGCTTTGAATCTTTGCCTGCCTACCAAAAACTGAAAATAGATTATATTCCATAATCTGGAACTATTTTTGTTGGTGCTTCTGGAACCCAGCCTCTTTTGAAGGCCCATTAAATACTGAAGAAAATATTCTCTCTAACCTTTATTTGGCAATGTGTTATCAAGAGATCACAGCCCAGAATCTGAGACCTATCTAGCACCTGCGTAATCATCAAGCAGCTACTCGGCATCAGTTTACCTTGTGCCAATCCTTTCCCAGTTCAGCAATAGTTGTTAACATTCACTATCATTAATGCTAAATCAGTTTCCTGGAAGATGTGCCCAATATACTGTGTCCCACTGAACTAGAATACATTGATATTTCACATATCTATAGCATTTAACATCCCAGAACACTTTACACATATAACAAAAAGCACCATGCCCTTACACCAATATCTGGGGTGGGAGCCAACAGTGCCAAATAGGTGGGGTTGTGACTTGATACCAGTGTGAATCTTTTAGCCATCATGGGCTCTTTCAGTTTGGAAAGTTTTGATCTGAAAAATCCAACTGGGGAAATGGAAGTTCCTATCTTGGGGAAGGAGATCTGAGCCAAAACTGGTTTAGTCTGACCTATTGGTTCCAGCATGAGGAAGTGTTTCAGATATGATGGGTTCGGGCCAATCCTTCCTCACCAACAGCAGAGGCTGAAAGTGATATTGGCTGTGTGGCTACATATGCCCTTGCTTTCTTCTTAAATTGGCTTATCTTACTACAGCCTGTGTCTATACCAAAACGGTCTCATCTCTCCTTGTAAATCCTGAGAAACTTTTGGAGACAAGTGTGGGTGAGGTGGGGATGGCTGAGAGAGGAGTGTGTGGGTTTGAGAATAAATGTGAGTAGTTTGCACTAGCAGGAGTGTGAAGGAGAACACGATTATGGACAAGTGTGCAAGTGAGTGTGGTGGAATGAGAATGAGTATGAGGATCAGAGATGTGTGTCATGGAGAATTAGTGAGCATGTACCTGAGGTCCAGCATACTGTGTGAGTGTGCACCCCTGTTGGAAGTATGCACAGGAGCGCTGCCAGATTTTCCGCCGAAGGTCCCGCCCCAAAATGCTGCGCCCCCCACAGAGGCAGCGGAAGGTCCCGCCACAGAAATACTGCCGCGGTCGCCGCCCCCCAAATCGCAGTGCCCTAGGCGACCGCCTAGGTCGCCTAATGGGTTGTGCCGGCCCTGAGTATGCATTGCAGTCTCTGCCAGCCAGTGAGGATGGGGAGGTACATCCATTCCTTCCCTGTGGATGTACAGTAAATGGAGATGGAGATGGAACAGGTGGTTCCTGTCAGGTAGGCTATCAGTGATGCTGCAGTCTCCCTCCTCAAGGACCTCAGCTTTGGGCAGCAGTGACAGGAGCAGGGACAAGATGCTGGGGCAAGCTGGAGAGATGTCGCCTGCAGATTTGTTTTCTTCAGAGTGAAAATTGCTGCTGACAAGCCTGTCCTGTTTCCCAGAAACACTTGTAGGTTTAACAAAGAGATTAGGTGTCCTTTAAGGAGAGGCCGGACTGACTGCCAAGATCCTTCCTACCTGCTGGAAAGAGTGGGGGTAGGAAGAGAGAACAGGAGAAACAACTAGCATTCCTGTAGGTGCCTGGGAGGATGGGGAGTTGGAGGGAGAGTAAAGTCACCTACTGGCATCAGAATGGTAGCAGGAGAGCTGCCTCTGCAAACCCAGGAGGTAGTTCTAGCCCTGATGGGCACAATATCTGCTCATACCAATAGAAGAGGGGAACCTATTCTCCCCTCAGTCAGGACTCAAAATCTCAGTGGTGAGTTGAAATAGACATGATCCTGGCATGGTGGTCTGAAAAGTCTGTGGCTGGGAGGAGGAAAGGAGATCAAGGAAACCATTGACAGAGGGCGGTGGGGACTTCGGGGGTTTCTTTCAAGACAGATGAGGAGGGTGGAGAGGAGGAAGAATCTGTGGGCTCCCCGTTTTCAGTGGATTCAGGGTTAATCTCTCTCCAACCCCCTTGATTCTCAATAGAGCTGGCTGAAAATCTTCAAGAAAAACAGGTCCCATCAGAAACTGGGGTTTCTTCAAAATCCCTGCTGTGGGAAAAGAGAATTCCACCAAAATTTGATTTTCCTGATGGATCAAACTGAACAATTAAGGTTGAGTTCACATGAATGCCTGAGTTGGTGCCATGCTTTATAGCAGTTGTAGTTTCAGGTCCCTCTAGCCTCCAGCTGAACTACATGTCTCATAATGCACCACAGCAACAGGGAGCAAAATAGTAGGGGCAGGCCTGGGTTGATCCACACCGTGTGACAATTGCAGTTAGGCCTACGTGTCAAGAAGTGGTGATCTCAGACCACAGGCGCCGACTTTCATTTTTCTGGGGTGGGGTGGGATGGGGGTGCTCCACCCCCACTCTGCTCTGAGGCCCCATCCCCACTCTTCCTCTTCCCACCCCCGCTCTGCCCCCCTCCCTAAGCATGCACTGCCTTCACTCTGCCACTTCCCCGAGTGTGCTCTGCCCCCACTCTGCCCAGCGCCTCCTGCATGCTCACCACCCAACCACTGATAGGCAGATGGCTGGTGGGTGCTGAGCACCCTTTTTTTTTCCATGGGTGCTCTAGCCCCAGAGCACCCACGGAGTTGGTACCTATGTCTCAGACCACTTACTTGTGGACAAGTATACATACTAAAAAAGCTTCTATGACTGTTGTTAGTGAGCAGAATTCAATAGACTTGGAGAAGGAACTCTATTGTCACCCTCAGAGTTCCAGCCCAAGTCAGACTTGGGGCACATGGGTGAGAGAAGCTTGCAGTGATGAAACCTCTTCAATTGATAAAAAGGACTTTAGTTTTAGGGCACAAATCTTGCTGAATTCTGCTGCTCCCCAAGCTCATTGGTTCTCCAATGTAGAGATGTATTTATCCAGTGGCAGTCATTCTCTATGACCTTCTCTTCTGCTTCTGAGACTCCCTTCCAGAGCACGGCAAGAACTGCATGGACATGCTAGTATCAAGATGGTGTTGCTCACTTAGCAAGTCTCAGGCAGTGGCCAGGTGTATATAACCAGCTGGGTGACTGAATTCTTGGCCGTGAGAAGACACCTTGTGAGTGTAGGTCAGATTTCAATGGCCTCACTGACTTGCAGCACTAATGAGGGAAAGGACAATGTTCATATTGGTGTGAAGGGAGACAGAGAAGAAGAGGAAGGGCGAAAGGAGATGGAGAAGGAAAAGGGCAGAAGGAATGAGAGATTGGGCCAGCAAGTGGGGAATGAGGAGAAGGCAGAGTAAACCGGGGGTGACACCACAAAGCACCATGGCAGCCCTCGAGAGGGCTTGCTGAGATCCTGTCTCCCCTGTACTGAATTGTCTTGAGTACTCTTTGGCACAAAGTCTAAGCATGAAATTTGGATCAGATTTTCACCGTCCATCTTGTTAATGAACACAAAATATGAAGTGGGTGGGGTTCTGCTAACTGGTTTTGCTCCTTGTTTCTTGTCAGACCACATGCACTGTGTTTTCTCATTTGTATAATGTGAGGGAATCCCACTTTTCAGCTTTCCACACACCAGCTGTGTGTGTACTAACCAATTTTGTTTAGATTTCCCATCAGATGTAGCAGCAGTGGGCATACTCGGGTAGACCAACCATGGCAGTTATAATAACAGTCATCTAATCCCGTTTAAAGCAGATGTTTGATTAGTGCTAACACCGATGAGACCACATCAATGGCAGTGGATAGTGGAAAGTTTGAAGACAAATGGTCTTGTAGGCCTAGTCTACATGTCCCCTTCTCATGTAACACAGTGATTAGTGTTCTAGGTGAACAATTTGGGGCTTCGCATATTATTGCCCCTATATTTCACCCACAATGGCACATAACATGTCACCTACCAGTGATAAAAACACACGTTTAAAAAAATCTTAGTTGCAAGCTGTAAATTATTTACCTTTTTGTATCTTTTATTGTTTCTTTATGAAAATTTAATACAAAATTAATCACAACGTCTTAATTTTGCAAAATAGCTTCCAATTTTGAGGGTTTGAAACAGACCCATTTTTTCATTTTTTAAAAAGATTTTTGTCAAAACAGTTACTGAAATTCTTTAACTGAAAGCCAGATTTTCTGTAAACAGAAAGCTATAATAATAAAACTTAATGTAAAATAGTTTTGTGCATACATACATCACTTTTTCCCCCAGAACGTCATTAAACTACTCAGTAGAAAAATTTCAACCATACTTAGTCACCTGACTTTCAGAAAGTATAGGGAACATTCATTTGTTTCAATTCCATGCTGATCAAGGCACTCTTTTTCACTGAAATAAACTCCTCTTCCTACCGGTACTGTCTTTCACTAGATAAACTGCATCTATAGTTCCTTTTCTTCTTTGTTCAAATAGCTTTGTAACTAGGCAGAAAATTAGTAACAGAAAAAAAACCTAATTTTTAATTATGCTGACGAACATCCTCCAAATCCCCTTTATTTCATCATATATTAATTATAGTTTGTCAGTCTTATACCTCTGAATACTTGGTCCTCCTAAAAAGATCCAAAACTAAGCCGCTGACTGGATATTGTGGATAGCATAGTGAAAAATACCATCTTCTCTTCCCACTTTTGTCTAAGATGTATGATGAAACCCCCTGAAAGGGCTAAGATTTATATTGGTGGAATTGGCAGCCTTTTCATAACTACTGGGACTGTGAGATAGAAATGAAATTTGGGTCTTTCTCACCAAGAATAAATTAGTTCGTATTTTGAATGTCTGTTGGATCAGATATGGGGGAGGTGGTTATGTTACGTTATGCCTGCACTAGTCTTAGAGTGTGGTTCAATAAAACGCAACCCAGAGTGGCTGAACACATAGGCGCCGACTTCCCCTCTGCCCCATGGGTGCTCGACCCCCTCTGCCCACCCCCGCACCACTCTCGCCCTGCCCCAATTCCACCCCCTTTCCCACAGTCGCTGCCCCTGCCCTGCCTCTTTACCGCCTCCCCTCCCGAGCGCGCCTTATCCCCACTCCTCCCGGAAAGTTCTAAGCGCCACCAAACCGCTGTAGGCAGTGAGTGGGAAGCGCTGGGAGAGGGAGAAGCGGGGATGTGGCACGCTTGTGGGGGAGAAGGGAGGGCGGGGGGAGCTTGGCTGCTGGTGGGGGCGGAACACCCGCTAATTTTTCCCTGCAGCCCCGCAGCACCCACAGAGTCAGCGCCTGGCAAGACATAACCATGCATACAGTGATTCAACACTGTCTAAAGCAGTGTTTTTCAACCTGTGGTCTGTGGACACCTGGGGGCCCACAGACTATGTCTAAGATTTCCAAAGGGGTCTACATCTCCATTTGAAACTTTTTAGGGGTCCACAAATGAAAAAAAGGTTAAGAACCACTGGTCTAAAGGAAGCAGTGAGGATTCAACAGTTCCTTGGCCTGCTCCTGAAAAGTCCAGTTATTGAAAATCCTTGTATCATACACTTTGTCTAGCCATCCTATGTATGCATCCATGATCCTCCCAGAGTGATCCTGTAGCGGGGTGAACACCCGCTCCAGCCCTGAAGGGGTTGGAAAAGCCCTGCAGAGGGCTGGGGCTGTAAAAAGGAGTAAAACCCCAGTTGATTGGGGAAGTGGCTGCAGCTGGGGCCATGCCCCAAACTGAGCCACGCAGCCTTATAAGAAGGCCAGGGCAGGTAGAAGCTGAGGAGTCTCCCTCTGACTGCAGAGAGAGACAGGCTTGGCTTCAGGGAGCTCACCAGGGATGTAGAGTGGGGCTGGGCTGGGGAAAGGCCTTGGGGGCTGGAAAGCCCTAGGCCAGCAACTCTCCAGGCTGCAGGGCCTGGTCCTAGGCCCATATAGGTATTGGGGTTGCAAAGGGGCAACCTGAGGGTGGGTAAAGGCAGCCAGTCCAAACCCCTTGTTGCTGGTGATGATTGGCTGATAGACTGCAGTCTGTCCCAGGGTGCAGGGGCTAGCTGGTGACTGGCAGTAACCATGACTGAGGTGACATTGGGATAGGGGTTGGGTCTCCCCTGGGGGGGGGGACCCACAGAGAGTGGGATGCTGCCATGGGGGCTGCACCCAAGCCAAGGGCACCGGGGTCTGGGAGGGACACCTGGCCTGCAGAGGGTGCTCTGGATGCTGGTGAGCTAATTCCCGAGATGACCAGTAGGAGGCGCCGCAGGGGTGAGTCCACGCCTCATTACAGATCCACTATGGCTTTCATCACTCTGGAGTAATACCCCATTCTATATGTACTTCTGGGCTTGGCAGGGTAAAGGAGAATCAGACTGGGTTGATAAGTTGAGTCGTAGGCTCTGGCACATTTTGGGAAGCCCTCTGTGATTTCTTGCACATTGGCCATCCTTGATCACATACCCTAGCAACACACTACACATTGTCCTGCAAACTTTCACCGTGATAAAACCCCCCCATGGACTTCCCAACCCCAAAGCAATGTCCGGCTGACTGGTGACATCTGGGATGATGAACACACACTTCAGTGAGGACTGGCTGGTCTCATCTTGATGGGCTGGTGCTGCACCTTTGGGGCCAGCTCACCCCAAAGCTACAGAAAAGCTATTTTCCTTGTGCTGATGACCAGCAATGGCTGTAGAACATCTTGGGTTTCCTATACAATATGGTCCCCCACCCCAATCTGCAGTCGTGTTCTAGGCCTCAAAGCAACATGTCACTTACTGAGGATCATCTGCAGGTACAGTAGAAGGTACCATCTGGTGGTGGTGACAGCTGTATGATGAATTAGGGGAGCTGCCTATCTAAGTCTCTGTGAGGTTCTGCTGGAATACCTTTAGTGCCTTCTCAGAGTTACCTCATATGCCCTCGCTGACTCGTCTAAAGCTCTGCCCCAGGCTTCAATTATCTCTAAGGATTGAACCTGGGACATCAGACCTATTACATGAGAGATGGTAGCAGACTTGCAAAACCTTTTCTATGTGTTCCAGCCACTAAAGAAAGACCAACAGAGAGTCCTGTGGCACCTTTAAGACTAACAGATGTATTGGAGCATAAGCTTTCGTGG
>NC_048298.1:106408421-106429743 GCF_013100865.1 Trachemys scripta elegans | reverse complement strand
CTGTGGCACCTTTAAGACTAACAGATGTATTGGAGCATAAGCTTTCGTGGTGAATGCCCACTTCGTCGGATGCATGTCATCCGACGAAGTGGGCATTCACCCACGAAAGCTTATGCTCCAATACATCTGTTAGTCTTAAAGGTGCCACAGGACTCTCTGTTGCTTTTTACAGATCCAGACTAACACGGCTACCCCTCTGATACTAAAGAAAGACCAAGACCCACTTGGTCAGCATGTTATACATTTCCTTCGGAGCAGGGAGCACAAGCTAATCACTCACCCTGGCCTATATTTGGGAAAATGAGTAGGAAATGGCACCGACCACACAGGTCTTAATGGAATTGACTTGGGGATTATGGGAATTTGACTTGTTCTGCAACTCACCTTAGCTTCCTGAAATATCCCAGAAGGCCTTTGGTTTCCTATAATCCACTACTTCAGGGAGCTGCCTCAGAAACTATGGGATTGATATTCAGAAGGCAGTGCAGCTGCAATAGTGTAGTCCAGCAAAAGGAGTAACTACAACATGCAGAACAAAACTGAAACATTTTTGCTCCTGAAACAGCATAGCTAGGATATCCTGCACCATTGGTACATACACCTGTGCTATCTGACCCATTCCATTCACAGTAATTCAGCACACTAGAGCTGACAGGACTGAGATGTCAGCTGACGCCACGTGGCTCCACCCAAGCTGGCAGTGCCTTTTCTGCCTTCACACTTCAGCTGTGCAGCCACCTCAGTGATGGCACCAAACTTCTGAGCTGGCACATGAAGACATTTCCCTTCCCAGGAGGAGATGGCAGCAGTTGGCTGCAGTTGGCTTTCACACTAGTTGCTGAAACCTTGATTTTTGGAGATGTGAAATAGATGTATTTGGCGCTAGAGTCTGGACTAACCTAAAGCCATGAGGGAGTTCCACTCTACAAATACCTGCTGTTCTGTGTAAAGGACTTACTGTGGCAGTATGTAGGGAGACCCCAGAGGTGTGCAACTGGTATTGGAAGGAAGAACGTCTCAGCCCCACATAGGGAAAAGGGCTTACCACTAACAACGCTTTTAATTAAACAAATGTCATGTAGGGGGACGCTCCAGAGTGCAATTCTGTATTGGAATGAACAGGCATCTCTCTCCCATTCTCTGAGCACAGGTACAGAACAGAAGAGCGATTATCACACTATCAGGTTGCAAGGGTCAATTTCTGTCATTCTCCATTGAAACTCAGCTCCCTGTGTCCAGGGGGAAGATACTAATGACATAGTCAGTCTTAGGGTGACTCCAAAGCAAACCAACTATGACAGGCTTTCCTTAGAATCACTAGATTTTCTTCATGGAGATAAAACAGAGCTTGTTTAATATGCCATGGAGACTAAATACCCTTTCTCCTAAAAGCTAAGAGGGGGCATTCTGTCTTCATGGGCACTTAGTCTTATGTTTCCTATGTGCTGCTCCGCCAATGGGACCCCAGTTCTGCCCTGGAGGGAACTCTGTTTTCCTTCAGTCCTGGGCTTTGCCGTGCCTCTGCTCCACCAATGGAACCTTGTCCTGTAGCGACCCACTCTACTTAAGCGAGTTTGGCCTCCATGTTCACTGAGTCCTGGGATTCCGCTGCCCTGTTTCACCACTGGGCCCCAACCCTGTGGAATGAAACAGCAAGTGATGAAACACCCTTCCTAACTAGTACAAACATGCATTTGCATATGCCAATGCGTTCACCTGGCAATAGGTGCTTTTGAAATGCAGAGAGAAGGAGACCAACTATGCTGAGCTACTGTGTATATTGTATGTGATTCCATCTTTTCCTATCCTCCTGGCTTGTGAAGGCAGAATCTGAGACACGGGTGACCACTCCATGGTCTCAGCGAGCTGGTTTATCCAATGTCATCCTGCACAAATAAGGACTGAGAGATCTTGGACCATCTGTGAAGTGAAAAATCATTGGCTGGGCAGGCAGCAGACGCATGATCGAGCATGCCTCCTAATACACAGCAAATGTTTCCAGTGCTCTGCTGTCCTCACAGCAAACTGCCAAGTGCTTTTTTGACGATGGACATATTTATAAATTGAGAGAGACAAGGTAGGTGAGAAAATCTTTCCTTGGACCAAAATTCTCCCTTACTTTTCCACTAAAGAAGGTTTTAAAAGTTATTTTCCCCCCTTTTCTCTTCTCAGTCTGGTCTTTTTCCATTAGGTACACAGTGACTTTTTTTTAAACTAGAAAAGTCCCACCTCTCCACCAGTTCAGGACTTCCCCTCGGGTGTACTCTTCAGTGCTTAAGTTTAAATGGCGTGAGCAATGGATTTAGCACTACTTTCCTTAAGAGATCACTCCACAGTATGCTGTTGTTCAGCCTAAATTTACTTTTGATTAATTCTAGACCTTTTCTTCTAGCTCTACCACCCACTCATAACAATTATTCCTCCTCACTGTTTACACCAGTTGAATATTTATCATTTCCATCACCACTGTAGTCATCATGTGACCAGGCTCGTGCTCTCTCTCTCTAGTTCTTTTTGTCATTCCTTTTTCCACCCACCATTTTTACAAATTAAGCTTGAAATGAACAGATCTGTCTTTGAGCACTTGTTTGTGTATCTGCAATTATTCCCACACAGCATCTAAAATAGGGTTTGGTAGTTATTGGCTCTGCAGCATTAGAGCGAATAGTGTAGGTCCTACATAAAAAAAGGGATTCTTGCAAGAAGTAGATTCTAAAATGCACATCGTACAACTACAGCATATGTGATGCTGTGCTGTGGTAAGGTTTTATTAGCACAAGTTTGGAAGGATCACAGCCTTCCCCACTGAGGAAGTCTTGAGTGAGTTCTGCGCATCATCTGAAGAGATGTTAGTAAAAGCTTTATACCATAGCACACCACTGGGTGTTTTGTTTGTGCTGCCTATTTGAAAGAGAAATTATCTGAGTGGGTTTTAAATTTCTCTGTTGGTGCTCTTTGTTTTTAAAGCCCTCTGTCTGTAAAGCCAAGTTGCTTTAGTTACTGCGTAGAAATCTTTGAGACATATTTAGTAATAATGGGTCAGATGTTCAACTGTGTCAAACTTGTATTCACTGGAACCCACCTCTTCACCTCTCCCCAAACCTGGAGTGCTGGGGGCCAAAGCTGCCCCTGATGGAACTTATGAGCAGCCTAGGAACTGCTTTGGGAGTGCCAGCAGGAGGGGCCCCTGTAGGGATTTTTCTGTGATATCTGCCATGTTAAAAAAAAAAAAAAAAAAAAAAAAAAAACAACCAACAACCTATTTTAAAGCAGGTCAGAGGTTGGGGGTGTTACTAGTCACAGCAGACATGACTCTGAGGATGAAGGGAAAGCCCACTATTTTGCCCTGGGTGGGGGGAGGGTTGGTAAGAGTAGTTCCTGAGGCGATGGCACATTGTGTGAAGCTGAATGACGAAGGCAGCTTGCACAGATGAAGGAGCTATTTTTACCAGATAAAAAATTATTTTCCATTAGTGACAGTTGGTATTTGTGTGGCTGTGGAATCCCCCTGTGTAGCTGCCAAGCGTTCTGGCTTAGGGAAGCCCCTGGGGGCCCTTTCCTATTTGGGTGGGGAGGGTGCAGGGAAGAGGCATTCTCTCCTCCCATCCAACAGTGGCCTTTACGAAGATGGCAGGTTGCAGAGCCTTCTCCTCTCCCCTCTCTTTGCAGGAATAGCCTTTGAGGAGGGAAAGACTGCAAGATTCCCATTTGGAGAACTTGCAGGAGAAGGGGGGGAGGGGTTTCCATGGAAAAGTATGTGCCATTTTCTGCTCCACTCCTGCATTTAATGGTTCTCTCTCTCTCTTTCTCTAATTGACTCATCAGCTGTCTGTAATCTCTGTCTAACACATGGTACAATAACTGTCTGATGGACAGCATTTTGGTCATCTGTCTTACTTCACTTGTATGGGGTGGTTCTACCAAAATACCTGATTCTTTTTCCCTTCTGCCCTCCCTTTATAGATTCTATTTCTATATCTAATCCCGACCAGTGTGCAAAATGTATTTGATCAGCTTTTTCAGCCCTTCTCAGCATGGTGAAAACCTCTATCAGTCACCTCAAAGTCCCCTTTTTTTTATCCAGAGTAAATGAGCCCAGTTCCTTTAAGTCCCTCTCAACTTCACTCCTGGTATCTGTTCTGTTCCAGTTACTGGGAGCTCCTTAACTCATGTACCTCAGCATCAACTGTTGGGGCTTTGACTATAAGCATTACTGGGCATGTCTGCACTTTATGAATATTCATGCAGTACTGACTAATCTCCCAAAGTTCTGTCCCAGCACAGACCGGGCTCACTGTAAAAACCTATGATGGATTCTCTGGGGAAAGTGTCTTCTTTGGATGCTCTAAAGTCTGTCAGGAATCTGCAAGGGATATTCACGGGACATTATAGTATCATCTTTGCTGACACCCTCTTCAAAACAACAATACTCTTCCCAACCCAAGATTTAAAGACTGGGTAGGGAGAGACTCTTCATTTCAGGTTCTGTGGTGGCAAAAATATTGGTGTGCAGTAGTTTCAGGTGCCAGTTAACCCAGTTCAAGCATTGAACAATCTGCATTTTAAAGACTGGAGCCTGATGGTTAGGTTGCACTTATAATAATAATATAATATAATTCAAAGACCTTGACAGAGATTTCCTTATTATTACTCTCTTGTGCATCTAAATGGTCTTTGTCAAATGGCAATGTATTGTGTAATGGTCAGCTAGAGAAGAGGACTGAAGGTCAAGATGAGGGCATCTGCTGCTTCGACCAGTGGTGGAGACTGCTGAAGGTAGATGTACCAGATGTAGCTGCTATTATGAAGGCATGTGGGTGGTAGCTAAAAAGTTACCCTTGACATCGAATGCAATACTTAGGATACCTCTCAGAACAGAGATCTGCTTGTTGCAGGTTTTTGTATATATGCGTTCAGGTGGATGTACAGCAGACCGGCTCCAGGCACCAGCTGAGCAAACTGGTGCTTGGGGCGGCAGATTGTTCGAGGTGGCATTCTGCCCAATCCTAGGGCGGCACGGCCGCTTTCTTTGTTGTTGTTATTCTTGTTCTGCTCCGGCCGCTCTGTAGGGGGCGGCGGCACAGAGAACCAGAGCGCCCTGTAGGGCAGTCCTCTTCCTTCCCTCCCCGCCGACCGGAACGGAGCCCTCGCGGCAGGCGGCAGGAGGCGGCACAGTGGGAGGGGCCTCGTGGCAGTGCCCCTGCTGTAGCCCTGGCCGTCCCCTTCTCTCTCTCTCCCGCCCGCTCCCTCCCCCTCCCCCCCATCCCCAGCCGGTCCCCCTGCACCCGCACTCCGCAGGTTTTTTTTTTTTTTTGCTTTGCCGTTCTGGCCGCCCTGTTTTTTGTTTTTTTTTTGTTTTTTTTTTTTTGCTTGGGGTGGCCAAAAAGCCAGAGCCGGCCCTGATGTACAGTCAAAGATAAAAACTCGCTTGTTTAACACAAGCTCTTCTTGCATTAATGTTAAGAACAATGCACCCGTGTAGTACTGGCATTCTAAGAAGGAACTGTTCTGAATAGACATCTAGGGCTAAATACAGCAGCAGTTTAAATCTACTGACTTCAGTGGAGTTTGCCCAGTTTATGCCCAGGTTGGAGTCTGCCCTAGGGATTTAGTGGCACATCTTCTGTCACTATTGTTAATGGGGACTTTACCATTGACTTGGGAGTCGGATTCTTTCCTTATGTAGTAGAGCTAGACAAATAACATTAATTGAATAATCTATTAAAATATTTTCATAATGTGTTTTTATTCATTCAGCTACAGAGTGCCTTCCATGAATGTTGTCATGAATAACATTCAATGAATTTTACAATATTTCTCAAATTATTCTAGAATATGTTTAAAATTATTTTCCTGACTCTGTTAATTAGAGAGTTTCCCAGATGCCACAGTAATGGCTCCAGCAATCCACTATTCAACTTTAAAAAAGCTAGATCAGGGATTCTAGCAGAAGGTAATTTCACTAGAAGATCCAAAAAAAAATAGACCATGACTGAAAATGTACTGGAGAAAATTGAGATATCCACTGATCTATGGAAAACCTGTGCAATGGGATTCTCAAAGCAATGTATGGGAACACTCACTCCCTTCTGTTCCATTCTTGTAAGGAATGAAAGAAGCCTATCTAGTGATATCCATGCCTCAATCTCACAAAAGTGAAAATTCACCACATCCACAACCAAAATACCAGGCAGAAAAAGGTATATGAAGCCAGTAATGTTTTGAATGACATAACATTTTCTTCACTTGTGTGGGTCTCACCTGTAGGTGGCAGTTCTGCACTTAAGAAAACTTTTGCAGTGACAAACAATGATTAAGGCAGAATGAGATTAATCAAAACAAACTGCATTATAGTTGAGAATATGCACATTTCCAAGATCTAACTCCTATACAACCAAGAAAACAGAACTCGTAAAACTATCTGTGTTAATGACATCTAGTATCTCCCAGTACCATGAGAAAGCCAGAGAATGCCAAAAGGAAGGAAGGATTCCCACAATATTAATATGTTATCACAAACTTTCACATCTTACCCTGCACAAATAAAAGAAACAGTCAGAGGGCTAAGAGTAAACGGTTAAAATGGAGCCTGGATGATATTCAGTAGAGGCCTTTTCCAACTGTCCATGGACTTCATCCAGGGCTTGATTCAATGCCCATTGAGTTAATCCCCTTGAATTTTGGAAGGCTATCTTGATCATTTCTAATCATCTGCATCAAGTAGGAAGGATCCCTGTGAAACTAATTAGTCTCAATCTGGTTTCCACATCTTGGAAAATAACATTTTATTGGCACTCTGTTTACAGATCTACTTGCAGGGGTAGAATTGGGCCAGTTCTCAGTGGTTCATCATGCCAGCACTTTCCCTGATGGTTCCCATCTTGTGATCCTGAATCTACAAGTTTTTGTTAATTGTGATCAAATCTTTCAAAAGCAGGTGCCTATGTTTAGGCACCAAGTCAATGGTCTGATCTTCAGAGGTGCTGATCACCTGACCCACATTTTCAGATATCTAAATATGGATTTAAATACCTGTTTCTAGGCATTCACTTCCAAAAATTTTGACCAACGTTTCTAGCCCTTTTAGTTGCAAAAATAATCTTCAAAATGTGAACTGAATGTAATCCAATAATGATGATGTCTGCAGGAAGCCTGAATCAATAGCAAGAGGGGTGAACTTCTCCACTTATCAAAATGGGGTGTTAAGTCTGGATGATCATACTGTGAGGCTCTGAACAATCTACTGCCCCATCATCTTATTCAGATATTGTGGGCAAGCAGAGCCTGAGACTTGGCCTACTCTACATATTTACTTCGGTATAACTATGTCGCTCAGAGGTCTGGATTTTCACATCCCTGAGCAACATAGTTACACCGACCTAACCCCCTCATGTAGACAGTGCTATGTCAGCAGGAGAGCTTCTCCCGCCGACATAGCTACCGCCTCTCGCAGAGGTGGAGGTATTAAGCCGAAGGGAGAGTCTCTCCTGTCAGCTTAGAGCGTCTTCACTAGATGCACTACAGCAGCACAGCTGCATTGATGCAGCTGTGGCAATGTAAATTTGTAGTGTAGACCTGCCCTGAGTTGTGTGTGGAGTTTTCTAATATGGCCCCTTCTCTCCACAGAGATAGGTCAATGAGTGAATCTTGCACTGCTGCTGTGAGGCTTAATTTATTAATATTTTTAAAGTACCTTGGGATCGTCAGGTGAAAGATGCTACAGAACTGCAAAGTGGTGGTAGTGCTGCAATGAACTATCTTACCACCTCCAGAGGTATGCCCTTCTGGTTAAGATTGAAGCTGATTTGGTGAGGCAGTCTGTGGAAGACTGCACTGCCTCTTCCTGTACTAGGTCCTTTGGGGGATAAACAGCGAACTTCAGTCTCCTTTGCTGTCCATTCTGAATTTTTCACTAGCATTAAATTCCCTTGGAAGGGGAAGGAGAAGCAGAAAGGATCTCTGCGTTTAGTTATCTTACACCTTGCCTTGAAAAGTCTCTCCTGAGTGTGCCATAGACTTTAAGGTCTGATCATCTACTTTGATCTCCTGCATGACACAGGCCATAGAATTTCACCCACTGAGTCCACCATTCACCCCAATAACTTGTGGCTGAACTGCAGCATATCTCCTAGAAAGACATCCACCTGATGATGCATTTACCACATCCCTCAATAAGCTGTTCCAATGGTTAATTACCCTCACTGCTTAAAAACATTCATCTCATTTCCAGTTCAAATATTTCTAACTTCCCCTACCAGCCATTAGATCTTGTTATGCCTTTTCCAGCTACATGAAAGAGGCCTCTGCTCCTCCTTATCTTCTCCCTGAATAAATTACTCATCAGGAATTCCTCACTCTCAACATGTTTTCCTCGCATGCAAGCTAAATCTAAATCTATCACTTTTCAACTTTAGTCTTACTCTATGCCATGGACAGCATGTGAACCCCCCTCTTCAGGGAGAATAGCCCCCCAGACCAGCCTCTTCTGCCCAAGGCCTTGCCTCTACTCCACCCCTTCTGCCTCCCCTCACCCCCTCCCCCGCTCCCCCATGGCCAGAGAAGCTCAGGATGAACAGCCCCAAGCACCTGCCCACCTGTCCCAGGCTGCCAGCCAACCCCAGCTGTGCCAGCCACCCTGACTCCTGGGCTGCCAGCCAGCCCAATAACCAGCCCAACCTCCAAACCGCTGGCCGGCCCGAGCATTGGCCTGACCCCTGGGCTAGACCAAGTTGCCCCTGGCTGCCAGCCAGTCCGAGCCTCAGGCTGCTGGCCAGCCCGAGCACTGGCCCAAGTACCAGCTCAAACCCTGGGCTGTCAGATGGCCTGAGCACTGTCCCGACCCCAGGCCGGCCTGAGCCGCCCAGGCCTCCAACTGGCCTGAGCCACTGGCTGGCCCACTGAACCTGAGCTCCAGGCTGCCAGCCTGAGCGGAGTCCCTGCCGGCTTTTGGGGAGCAAGGACAGAGCCTCGGGGTGGGTTAGGGGAGGCTTAGCCTCCCTTGACCTATTATATCTGCTGTCCATGTCATAGCACGAATGTCCAACACAACACATCCTAGCTGTCATCACCCTAGCTGTTATTCCCCTCAGACACTTCTGGACAGCTGTTGTGCCTCTCTGGAGCTTTTCTAGGCTAAACAAATCAAAGGCCTAATTCCTGCAAACATTCTTTCTACCCAGTGCAATGCTTGTTGCTGTGGGGAGTCCTATTGCCATTAACAGGTCTGATCATGGCAGTAATCCCTATTGACTGGTTGTTAGTGTTGATAGGATTTGGCTCTTGAGCTCCTCGGCCTGTCCTCTTATATTATTCTTTCTCAAGTCCCTGCTTGCCCTTCATTAAGCAACAAATGGCACTCACACCTCAAACCATTCATAGCCAAGCCAGCCAGAGGGGAAATACTAGCCAAAAGACTTGGATTATTATTATCAATCCTTTCACCTGAGGCTCTCAAGTCAGGGGTCCAAGTCATAAAGTTCAGATCTGGATCTGATCTTGCCCAGAGTTCAGGGATGCTCCAATGCAGCAGTTCAGGCTCAGTTGGGGGTTTGTCCTTTTGTGTGTGTGAATATGGTATAAATGCAAATCCAATTGCAATAAATACTAACAAAACATTAAAGGTTTACACTATTAGAGATCTCTATATGAAACTATACCTACAATGAAGACCACAATGAAAAATCAATCCCTTATTTTCTCCATTCCGTGACGTGTTGTCAAACTTGTCCAGTTATCCAAGTGCCCCTGCAGCAAAGCCACAAGTCTTTCAACTGCAGCAGTCTCCAAGCTCTTTATGAACATTAATGAACGAAGCCTCATGCAACCCCTGGGAAGGAGGTAAATAGTGATATCCTCCAATTACAGCTAGGAAAACTGAGGTCAAGAAAGATTATATGACTTGTCCGAGGTCACACAATGAGCGAGTCTATAACATGAAGTTCTGGACTCCTTACTCCTCAGCCCCTTTCTCTAAGCATTAGAACAAACTTCCTGCCTCTTCCTGTCAACTCCAGCTCTGCATGTCTCCAACTCACCTCCCTCGCCCCCACCCTCACCCCCCAAAACAAACTCCTGATAGACTTGGGAAGAAAGCAGTTGTTGTGTGTTTAAATGGAGGAATCTGAGAAAGAAGAGACAGTATTTACCTTAACCTGTTCAGACCCCCAGCATTAATTCTTGTCAAATTAGCAGACTCAAAGAGCACAAACTTTTAATCTCCCCCCCAGAAGCGCAAGGCTAGAAGCATAGATCCCTCCTACACCAATTCTACTCCTCCCTCGCTCACCTGTACTTCAAATTGGGCTGATGCAAAGGATGGCGACCACCACTCAGGAAAAGAGAGCAGAGTCTTTAAACATTCTACACATCCCATAGTCAACAGCTGCTCCTGCACACAGTGGGGATTGGACCCAGGAGCTTTAGCTCTGAAAAGACAGGCCTTTATCTCTTAAGCTAAAGCAGTGGTTCTGAACCTGTGGCCCATGGACTGCTTGCGGCCAAATCAGCATGCAGCTGCGGCCCTTGTGACATCCTCCCCCATATAGGTAGTGTGTATATATGGCCCACATGACACATAGAGAACTGCATATGTGATCCACAACGGTAAATAGGTTGAGAACCACTAAGCTAAAGGAAGAAAATTGTAAGGTGCTGTAGTAGTGTTAGGATTTATATCATTCATAGGCTGCAGCCACTAGAGGGTGCTAGACACTGGAGCATGTCTGACATTCTGGCCATCAAAATCCAGTAAAATGCACACGTGCTTGCTTAGCCCCTGCTACAGACGTTATATGTCTCTTCCTTGGAATAGGAAATGAGAGCCATAGGACAGAGTCTCTCTGCACAAAAAGTATGTAGTGAGCAGGCTGAGCAAGGAAGTCCTACAGTTACAAGTACTGAACTCAACACACAATGAACTGGAGAGAAAAGGACCACGTCACTGGCAAACTAAAGTAACAGGAATTGATCTGACCTGCTGTGATAAATGAAATGCGGGGGGAGCTCCCTTTTATGGACACCCAGCCAGCCAGTTAGCTATAAACTCTGTCTTAGTAGCTGTTCTCTACTTGCTTTACCTGTAAAGGGTTAAAAAATCTCCCTGCATAGGTAAAAGGAAGAGAGTGGGCACCTGACTGAAAGAGCCAATTGGAAGGCTAGAACTTTTTAAAATTTACCTTTTTTTAAGAACAGGATTGGATTTGTGTGTCCCTAAGAGGTTTGTGCACATGTTGTTTAATTAGCTGGTGGCAACAGCTGATTTCCTTTGTTTTCTTTCTCAGCTCTTCCCTGAAGGGGGATGAAAGGGCTTGAGGGTACCCTATAGGAAGGAATTCCCAAGTGCGCCATCCTCAGTTCTCAAAAGGGTTTTTTGCATTTGGGTGGTGGCAGCATCTACCCATCTAAGGTCAGAGAAAAGCTGTAACCTTGGGAGTTTAATACAAGCCTGGAATGGCCAGTATTAATTTTTAGAATCCTTGCAGGCCCCCACCTTCTGCACTCAAAGTGTCAGAGTGCGGTACCAGCCTTGACACCTGCACTTCTCCATCAATGTGAATAGCTGTAATGTTACAATAGTCTAAACCTGCCTCTTCCTCTCTTTCCACGGCATCATTTTAGACATCAGGACACACTGATATAAAGGGAGTTTCCCTTTATTTGTCAGCATGCTAAATAATCAATACCCTTTATTAAAATTGATGCCACAGCATGTGACAGTCCTGCAGCAGTGTACATATGGACACAGGAGTCCTTAAACGGTACACACGTGGTGTGGGAAGTGGAACCCTGGGCTTTCTGATGAAGCCTCTCCCACTTGAGCTGAAGGAGAAATCACCATTAGCTGTCATTGGAGATTTGCAAGCTCTGGAACATGCAGCAAAGAAGGATGAACATATTGCTGTGAACGTACAAAGAAAAAAGGGGACACAACCACATAAGGACAAAGAAAATCAGAGACAAGGGGAATACTGAATGCTCAGGACTATTTCAAAGAAAGATTAAAAAGGCTGCCCTTTCTCTCAATAGTCTTTTCATCCAAAGCACACTTTAACAGTCCAGTGAAATTCCCATGAGTCATCTGTTTCCATTGAATCTGTACGCCAAAGGCATTTCAGGAGGTAGGAAGTGCAGCAAGAAAGAGAAGAGATTCCATTGGGTTTGGGTGTGTTTTTTTTTAAATTGCCTGTCACAACATACCCCAGACAGGCAAGAAAATTATACCTTTCACTAACTCATTGTCACTAATATCTACAGCAGATATGGGAACATAAAACGGAGACCTCACCTGACTAAATGGAAACTTAAAACAGCCAGCCTACAGGAACAATTAATCACATCAGCAAAGCCTCAGACAAGCACTTGAGAGACACTCTCGCCATATCAAATAGTACCGGCAACCAAAACACAGGCCTACATCATGTGACTTCTTCCTCCCTGTAATTGTGTATCATTGCTGTAAATTGGGACCTCTGGAGGCTGAAGTCCTCAGTACACAGAATACATACGACATGGGCAGCAGTTGTGCATGCTTTTCCTCTGCACTGCCCTGCCAACGTGCCTCAACCTTGGTTTGTAGTGAGAGGGGAGTTATCTTCCAAGGGTCAGACAGACCTGGGCTTCTCTACTGAGACTGCCAACAGAAAAAACAACTAGTTCCAGTTGTGTATTTTATTTTGTTTAATATGAACTAACCAGAATATAATTATTATTGATGATGGATTCTCCCATCACTTTGGCAGATGAGTGAACAATAATACAACTATATGTAACATAAGCAGAAAGAGGTTCTGCACAGTGAAATGGGTGTAGAAACCTTTTGGTGGTGGTTGGGAGGTACTAGTCACAGTACTACTGAATAGAACCTTTGCAGTGATTGAGAAGGGGAAGAACAGGAGTACTTGTGGCACCTTAGAGACTAACAAATTTATTAGAGCATAAGCTTTCGTGGGCTACAGCCCACTTCTTCGGATGGAGGGTTAACATTCTCACCCACTGCAGATAGGTTATGCTGCCTGGGATTCACAGGGAAGCTGGTCTTTATTTCTGTAAATTTGAAAGGTCAATTATTCTTTTTCATGGAAAATTGTCGTCATTTGTGGAGCAGGTATAATGATCAGGAAGATCCCTCAGTCTGCTGTGAGGTGGGGCTCATAGGAAGAGTTTTCTGAGTCACTCTCTAGTTGACAGCTTGATCTCAAGAGGTGCAGAGCAACCTCAGCTCCCACTGAAGTCAGTGGGGTCAGGCTCTGTGTTTAATTGCAGCTGGTAATAAAAAATAATTTAAACTTTTTATTAATAAAAAATGGCTTTCTAACCAAAATGAAAGCTTTCACAGAAAAGTTTCATTTGGGTCAAAATTTTCCAGAGACCAAAAATATTGCATAAACAACAACAAAACTAAGATTTCATTTTTTTGTTGAAAAACAAATCCTCATGAGAATTGTTTTACAGCCTTTAAACTGCCTTCAAAATAAATAATCATCATTTTTCAACCAGCTCTAGTTTAAATGCTTATGGGAACTACTTTCACCCTGGGACAATGAGAAACAGGGCTTAGGAGAAGCCCTTGTGCTTTTACTGTTTGGAGAAATCCTTTGAAGCCAAGTGTATGAGAGGCTTCTCCTCCACTGAACCTCTGCTTGACTGACAGCAACAAAAGCTAATTCAACACAATCCACTTCTACTCAACCCAGTGGCCAAATTCATCCTGGTGATGTAACTCCATTTAAGTGACTTTAATGCAGTGTCTTGCACTCCTGTCTGATCATGTGGCCCAGCTTGATCTAATGTGACTGGAAATAACTAGAAATAACACAACCCTTTTGCAAAATGACTTAATACAATCCAGGGGAAGCAGTGAGGATGTACCACATGGCCCCACACAAGCTAGTGAGACTGTCTCTCCAGTAACACTGCAGCTGTGAAGAAGATGACTTGATGACTTCAGACCCACAGAGCTGGAACGTGACATTTCTTTTCCCACAAGGCAGCAGTGACAGTGGTCACCTATGCAATTGCTTTCACACCAAAGAAGTGTCAAAAGCCTGATTGCTGGAGATGTAAGAAGGATCAAAATAAACTCTGGAGCTAAATTCTTGTTATCTCCCATTCTTTGTAAGGAGCTTAGCTGGACAGCACCTAGGGAGGAATGCTGGAGATCTTGGCTCTATGTAGGGCTTACTGCTAATTAATGCGCTGAGAAGGGCAGAGTATTGTTTATAATAGGAATAATAAATTACATTTCTTACAATTCATTTAATACCAGAGTGCTTCATGTATTGTGTGATACATATTTTCATACCACTGAAATACAGCTGGTAGTCAACACACTGCACAGCTGTGGCAGGAGAAGAAATTTTAGGCTAGGAACATCTGGGCAAACCCCTGCTCTTATAAAATAGGCCATAGGATCATTTAGGCTGAGATTGTCAGATCTTTCTAGAAGAATCTGAATACCCAGTACCCATTAATTTTAATGGGAATTAGGCAGCTGAATCACTTAGGCAGCTTTGGATGTCTTAATGTCTATTCAGTGCAGACAGGAGATCAGGCCTTAAAGTCTCAGCTGAGAGACACCCCCACCCACCTCAGTAAACTGCCCAGGACTCCCCTTTTCTGTCTTGGAAGCATGCCTTGTTCTTGTGCCAAAGGGAAGATAAAGGTTTAAAATCAGATGCTTAACTCACAAGCGTATCCCTTCCAGTGGTGTGGGTAGGAATTGAAGACTCACACCAACCCTACTTTTGGGACACAGGCACAAGATTCGCTCAAGATCACACTAGGAGATTCCTCATGACTGCAGCGATATGAGAGTGAGAAAACAGCTATCCTTGATGCTTGACTGATTCTGCTGTCACAGAACAACTCCCTTAGCAGGTGGTGATGGACAGACAGTCTTGATTCTTTCAGTCCCAAGAGACCTACTTGATGGAAACTCATTCCCATTCATTTAATACCTGATAAGTCTGCTTAATGGACAGGAGCTTTGATTCCTTTAGACTGTTTTTTATTTTTTTGAGGGGATGTATGTGTATGTTCTTCACATTTAGTTGCTTCAGTTTATCTGGATACAGAATCTGAAGGGAAAACTCTTTATTCGCCTGGCTTTTCACAGCTCCATCTTCTGGTGTGTGACCAGGGGACAGCTGGAGCACTGGGAGTCCTTTGTGGGGAAGCTCAGGCTTGATCCTGTATGCAACAGAAAAATCAAAGCCACAACAAAAGAAAAGAGGAAAATCTGAGAAAAGCTGGTGCAAATTCAGGCTCATCCAGTCTGCTTCAGACAGGTGGAAATATTATTTTAGAAATGGGTGTGTGCATGTATGCACACATGCTGGGTCTGCAGTGTATCCACAGCCTGGAATAGTGAGGTACTGCCCTTCCCCCTCTAAACACAGCACCTTGTATCTGGGGGAAGTGATCTATGACAATCAAATTCAGGGTGACTCCAATGCAAACAGACTGTGACAGGTTTTCATTACAGTCACTAGATTTACTTCACTGAGATGAAACATTAGCAGTGTGTAATGGCCTGCAGCTATGCCACCTCAGGCTGTGATCATGTCACATCTTATTAGCTATGTGGGTCAGCACTGGTCAGTACTTAGATGGGAGGCTTCTAAGGAAAAGCTAGGTTGGTGTTTCAGAAGGTAGCACTCTTCCCTCTGAGTCGGTATTGAACCAGTGCCCTGAAATGGTGCTAGCAGTCACTATGCTGCTGGAGGTGCTGTCTTTCAGACAAGATGTAAAGCCAAGGAACTAACCATTTGCAACCATTAAAGACCCCATGGCATTTATTTTATTGTTTTGCAAGACTGATTGTTTTAGTCAAATTCCATCCTGGATAATTATATTAAGCCAGATTCCAGTTGGTGTAATTCTGCCTAGCTCAATGGAAGTCAATGTACCCAGCTGAGGATCAGGCTCCGTTCTATGTATCTAACACTTACACTTAAGTTTCAATTGGAAGACTTTAGTCTGCGGTTCCCCAACTTACTTTTGTGTAGTACTGCTGGCCCAGAAAAGCTGCAGCGCTCTACCTACAGGTAACCATTTCAGTGGTTGGTGAGTGATCACAGTCACTGAAAAGCACTTTGGGGATCCTTCAGCTGAAAAGGGGTTTTATAAATGTAATTATTATTAATTGTCCTGGGAACAAAGTACTATCCCCATCCAGTACACAAGAGGAATTCCATCTCCATGGCCATTATTGCCTCTCTTTTCTTTAGCTTTTTATTAAGGCAAAGTTACAATAAAATGTTAACAAACTACATTGTACATTACTTTAATCAGGATTAGGTTACTATTCAAAGAACCTGGCTAATGATTCTGGCTTGCTAGCTAGGGAGACGTCCTCCTCTGAATATGCTAAAAAGGGTGACCAAATTTCTAAACGACTGTCCTCTTTTTGGCGCGTCTCTTGAGTACATACTTAATGTGAAGATTTTTCCATTACAAGGACTGTCAACATTTTACTGTACCATAATTCCATAGGAGGTCACATTTTTCCAATAGTGTGCAATACAAAGTCTTGCTAACAATAAAAAACATTAATCTGTTGTTCTATTTAAAATGTAGATCCTTTACTGGAGTTTTAAGCAGGTCAAGGGAGGAAGCCGGCATTTTGTCATAAGATGACTCTCTCTAATAATTTCCTCCCCAAACCGCCTAATTACTTGCACATGTAATGGTTGTGTCCTGGATATTCCCTTTTCCTGGAACCCCTCCATCAGAGCACCTCCCTAATAACAACAATACTGTGGATCCCAATTGGAGTCAAATGCCATAAGTAATTTATAAAAAATTTCTTTCTGAGCTGCACAAATTGAAGATATATATATATCCCCTTTCCCATATAGAGACCCACTCAGCAAGATCAATTTCTTTGTCCAAATCTGTTTTCCTTCTTTTCAGCGGGATTGTTTTCTTAGCAACATCTTTTTAACTTAAAATTGTATATATCTTAGGAATTAATCCTTTTGTTCCAGCTTGCTCCTGGGTCAACTCCTCAAATAGATTGATAGAGCCATTTTGTGTCCAGATTTCACAAAGTGTTTGTCTTGTAAATATTGAAAATGTGTTATCTTTATAATATTTCCAGTGTCACGTATTTCTTGGTATGATTTCAAATTAGGACTTAGCAACAGCTGGCCAAATTGAGTAATTTCTGCTCTTCCCTACAGGCATTGTCACTTTGATTTTTCCTAGGGATAAATTCCTGATTATTAATGAAAGTAGCTATGGAAGAGGGCCTCAGTGACAAGAATTTTTTTAAAAATTTCTAAAGGTGGTCTGGTTGAATGGGGGATTTTTTATTTTTGGTGACCTACATTTCTTTTTAACCCAACAATTACTATGAATAGCTATATTTAGGCTCCAGTTTTGTTTGAGTTTTATCCAGTGTTTGGATGGCCTATTGTTAACCCATGAGCACATCTTTTAATTGTGATACATAATAATAATAAGACAAATTGGGGAAAATTAGTCCCCCCACAGTTTGTAGGCTTAAACAAATTGTTTCCAATTCAACATCCTCTAAACTCTCTTTGTGACTCTCAAAGATGTATGATTCTGAGGAAAAATGTCTTTCATAAGCATGGATTAAAGATGTAGATGAATACATACATATTTTTAGCCACCTGTACTACTGTATTAGTACAAGGTATGAATGTCAGGTGCTCTTGGCCCCTCTGATAAACATTAAGGCACTAGTAGTGGTGACTAATGGGAACTGAACTGCATTGCACTGTATCAGCTCCCAGGCTGGGCACATCTAAATCTACCAGCAGGCTGGGGGAGTCAGGGTCGTACAGAACAAGGAATGGTGCCTGGCAGCAGTGATATACATAGGGAACAGAATGTACTTCACTGTGTTTTATAGGCGCTTTGGTGGCTGATCAATGGAGATGGGCATCGCAGAGGGTAATGCACACAAGGAAAATGGCCACAGGACAAGGATTTTATTTGTAGCCCTGTAATTAATATCCAGGAGCAGTTGGTTTTGATAGAATGGAACTGGAGGGAGGATACAGACCAACTTTGCAGAAGACAGCACACACTCCCAGAAAACAAACCTACCAATCAAGAGCCCTTTGTGAGATGAACAGGAAGAATGTATTGCTCTGTTCCTTAGGAAATTAAATAACAGTACCATTGAGACACAGAGGAAACAGCTAAATTTGTACTCACATGTACAGTCCCAGGCTATGCCAACTGGTTCTGAGATAAAATCCAGCCCTGATCAGAAAGAATAGGTAAAATTCTATGGCTTGGGCAGTGGTTTTCTTACATTTGGCATTCCCACGCACAGCCCTAGTAGTCATAGGATTGATTTGTACCTTCTTTCCCCTTCAAAGGAGAAGATAATAGTTTGGTCCGCCACTTTTCCCAATAACCAAGATCTGATATCCAAAGCTTCTGGAAGGATTTCTATAACTAGAACAACTCCTTCCCAGCTTCTGGCAACTAAAGCACAATTCTGAGAAGCTGGCAAGCCGAGAAGGAGCTATGGGTGTTTGAGGGCTATACGAAGCACTCAAAGCAAAGAATAATAACAACCAGAATGATCCAAAGTGTGTCAGGCACTGTGCAGGCAAAGAAGACCTTCCAAGCCAAGGTTCTCAGAATGGGCCCCTATGTCCACATTTTGGTCTCTACATAACTGGCAAGCGCTGCGCACCCAAGATATGTCTAAGTATGGTCTTAGGAGCCTAACTGCAGGCACCTCTCTTTGAAAACCTTTGCCACTGTCTCTTCCCTGAAGGTCTTACAAGCTAAAGCAGTTGATAATATTTTTTCATCCCACGATTCCAATCTTCTATGTCTTTATAACAGCTGGGGGAGCTATTTGGATTTCCATGTACCAGGATAGAACTGGCAGACAGCTCTACTCCATTCCATCTGCTCAATCCACCTCTAGCCTGCAGTAGCTCTGGAATCCATAGCAGCTTTGGCACAGCACTGGGACCAGAATAGGAACTGCTTTTTCTCATTTACCCTTCAGGGGGTGGTGGCCTTAGACAAATTAAAAACCTTCTGCCTTGCTGGCCATGCACTGTGCTAAGTGATAGGGGAAAGGGGATTTGGAAGACAGACTGGCAGGAGAGCCAAGGGAATAGGATGACCAGATGTCCCGATTTGATAGGGACAGTCCCGATTTTGGGGTCTTTTTCTTATATAGGCTCCTATTACCTCCCACCCCGTCCCGATTTTTCACACTTGCTGTCTGGTCACCCTACAAGGGAATAAAGAGAAAGGGACAGAGGATGAGAGGAATGAAAGGGAGAGTTTCCAACAGAGAGAAACGAAGGATTTCATGTGCTCTGGATGTTGAATATTCTGTCCTGGTAGCTGAATAAACTGGGGATGTCTTTGGACTATCCCAACAATCAGCCAAAAAGCACCCCTGTGACAGAAAAAAGGTAACAAGGGAATTGCTAATAGTGGAAGGGGATAGAGGACAGATGAAAGACAAAAGGAAATAGGAATGTATTCAGAATATGAATGTATATTAGATTTCAAATTAGAACCTGTCTGGATTCTGATTCCAAAAGGTCCTCTGCCTGCTACTCCAGTGATGGTCAAAGTATAAAAACAGAATAGGCCATTGGGTAGTTGTGAACCTCTGAGACCAAATAATCTAGCACATCTGAGAAGATGAAACTAACCACATCACCCCAGAAAACAATGCTGCTGGCATCTGAGAACTCAGAGCTAAACACCATAACGCCATCTGGCCCAAGAATGGCAAGTTTCAATACCCCAATGGCATCATGAGAGTGCTGAGCTTTGTCTGCAGGAAGCTTTGTGTCTCCTGACAGCTGCCCACCTCTGAGATGCAGCAGATCTGATCAGTGACTAGAGCTTAATTACCAGCTTGGCAACTCAGCTCCCATTTTCTGTTGTTGTTTTTGTTTTTAATTAACCCAACCTTCTGAGGGAGAGAACTGAGCCCAGACAGCCTTCTATTTAACTTCCTTCATGGAAGAAATTGCTAATGGACAGTGCCAGGGCTGGAGTGATTATTGGATCCTTTACATGAATTCACCAACATAAATCATTCTGCAGAAACTCATTTGTCTTAACAAGTTCTTGCGTCAATGTTCTCTTTATTATCTCATCTTAGAAAGGCTTGCAAGCTCTTTCCAGACGCTCAGTCTGTTAAAGAAGAGGGCAGAATGAAGAGAACTGATTAAGCATACTAAAAAAATCCCATGTACTAGTGCACAAGTACTCTCACATTGTCTTTCTGCGTGTGTCTTTTCTCTCTCTCTCTCCCCCTGCTTTCCACTGCAAATCCAGATTGTAGTAGCTTCCTCTGTGAAAATTCCTATTGATTTAAATGGGAATACTTACAGCATAAGGCACTAACATGAGTAAAGGTATCACAGTCTAACCTTTAAGGCGAAACATAGAGCAAAATAAATGTTTTCCCTTTTGCTTATTTAGGATGTATCCAGACTGGCTCAGTGTTTTCTCTTAAAAAATGGTCTCTCCCCTCTACCACCAGCTGCTTGTTTTTAAATTAGAAATATCAGCTCCTCATTACTCCTTTGTAGGAGGATCCTGACAGGTTTTTATTTTTAGAGGCTCCAAATAATGTTATCACCCAAGGCTGCGAGTCACCCCCGGCTGTGTAAAATGATCTCATCCCTTCAGTGGGGGGAGCCGCACCTCAGGTGTGACATCACTAATCAGATTCTCCAATGCTCTCATCAGATTGCTCCAGAAAATTGGGGGAAGTGAGGACCTGACCTTTGTAATGCAGAAAACAAGCCGCAGAAAATAAAAAGCCATTGGGGCTGGGAGAGAAGGAGGAGCAGAAGTATTTTCACGTCGGAAAGGAGCACCAAACGGCAAAGCTTTTTTAAAGGTGCCTCACGATTCACGTTGAGCTTGTTCATAATGGAAATTGGAATGGGGCTGAATGTATAAATGGACAGAACAGCAGAATCTGTGGCCACTTGGTAGAACCCACTACTGTGCCAGATCACTAGTATTGCCAAAACACTGCTGATGGATGTCAAGTATCAGGGGGTAGCCGTGTTAGTCTGTATCTACAAAAACAACAAGGAGTCTGGTGGCACCTTAAAGACTAACAGATTTATTTGGGCATAAGCTTTCGTGAGTTAAAACCTCACTTCTTCGGATGCATAGAGCATAAGCTTTCGTGAGTTAAAACCTCACTTCTTCGGATGCTCTATGCATCCGAAGAAGTGAGGTTTTTACTCACGAAAGCTCATGCCCAAATAAATCTGTTAGTCTTTAAGGTGCCACCAGACTCCTTGTTGTTTTTGTAGATACAGACTAACACGGCTACCCCCTG
>NC_048298.1:106350917-106403535 GCF_013100865.1 Trachemys scripta elegans | reverse complement strand
AGCTTTCGTGAGTAAAAACCTCACTTCTTCGGATGCATAGAGCATCCGAAGAAGTGAGGTTTTAACTCACGAAAGCTTATGCTCTATGCATCCGAAGAAGTGAGGTTTTAACTCACGAAAGCTTATGCCCAAATAAATCTGTTAGTCTTTAAGGTGCCACCAGACTCCTTGTTGTTTTTGCTGATGGATGACAGCTGTGCCACTGCATTGGGGTTTACAAGGGTTAATATGCTGGGACCTGCAAGGGTTAATATGCTGCTGTGAGCCCATTCAGCCCCTTCCACCAGAGGGGCTACAAAGAGGAGGGCTCAGGTAGGTGTGTGGGGGGGGGGGTTGGTTGAAGGAGGACAGGTCTGAGGGAAGCTGGACTGGAGCCTGGAACTTGATGCTGATCAAGCCTCCCTGGAGAGATGGTAGGCTCTGACAGTGAAATATTTGGTAGTACTTGGGGCCCTGCCAACGGTCAGCAATACAGACTGTTTGCTACCAAGGCTGAAGTGCCCCTTGTTGTTAGCTGTTCATCCAACAGCTAAAACTTTTTTAAACCTGTGCCTGTTGCCCACTAAATCAGATGCATTAACTTCAGTGGAGTTACTCCTGATTTCTATTAGGGGTAAGTGAGATGAGAATCAGCTCAAGTGTATCTGTATTCAATTAATTCTGCAGAAAAACCGCCTTGGAGAGTGGTTTGACTGCTGTTTGGGAGCTGATTTAAGCTATCTTCCCTTGAAAACCCTTACTAATTAAGCCTGGCGAAGAATCCACTTGGATTTTCTTAAAAGCGCAACACCCTATAGAGAAATGAATTTACACTTAACAATCCAGTGTTGCAGAGTGACAATCAGTCTTACTACCAAAAATATTTCTGGCCTATGTTCAGCTACATGTGGAATTGCTAGGATTCCTCCATCATTGTAATCATGAGCTGTGGACTGACAGAGCACTGGCCAGAAATTACAGGGGTGAGTGGATTCTGTGTCAGTTTAAACTACATGAATAGGAACTGGGAATATCGCAGGTGAATGGGCACAGTGCCATTAAGCAGCATTCCAATCTTGTAAAACAGGCCAGAAATATCCTTGGTAGATGAATTTGGCATTAACTAGATTATCTAATGGATGCAACTATTCTAACTTGGTGCTACTGGAAACCATCAGGCTAAAATGACAAAGGACAGACTGTACTGCAGGATGGAAAGTAGTTCCCTGGACAAGCACACTTTAAAAACAGGGTAGGGGGAAGGGAAGGGTCAGTAACTAGTAATCAGCCCACACTCCTCATCTTGATGGGCAGGCAGAGCCGCCCAGAGGATTCAGGGGGCCTGGGGCAAAGCGGGGGAGCCGCGGCGCTTGTACTCACCCGGCGGCGGTCCGGGTCTTCAACGGCATTTCTGTGGCAGGGGGCCCTTCAGTCGCTCCGCGTCTTCGGCAGCACTGAAGGGCCCCCTGCTGCCAAAATGCTGTCGAAAACCCGGACTGCCACCGGGCCAGTGCTCGCAGGGCCCCTGCGGGGCCCGGGGTCTGGGGCAAATTGCCCCCCCCTCTCGGCAGCCCTGTGGGCAGGATAAAACTGAGCTGTCACTTTTCCAGATTCATACCAAGTTCTCTTTTATCCAAGTTCATATATATGAAGCTGAAAAGCCTTTTCTGATGCATTTGGGAAACTTTTTTTCATAATTGATATAAAGTTCAGTGCTTAGGAAAGTGAAAGATTAATAGCACTGGCCAGAGCCAGGCAGAGCACAAGCAGGCTTCCCATACACAGTTCTGCCAACTTCTACTTGCAGCACTTCAGATAATCTAATCCTGAGCTACCACGCAGCTCTGCCAATGCACCAGAATTCTGCTGATGCACCATTCTGTGCTAGCCCCATTCTAGTCACTCACCCAATTCTGACAACATACCAGAATCCTGGCCTGTGCCATTCCCTGCCACTACAGTCTTGGTTCTCCACACAATATTACTAATGCATCTCAGTCCTGATCTTCAGTACCTTCTCTTCCAGTTGTGAGTGCCCTCCCCACCTGATTTTTTTTTTAAAGCACACTTAGAACTCTAAGTTCATCTCACTGCTGTCCTGCAATATTACCTTGCTATGCCAATTCTGGACTTCTTTGGAGCACAGATTTCCAGTCCTACTAGAGTGTGGTTTGTTGCAGCGTACAGAAATACTCACCAGGGAACAGACTGAGATCACCAAAGTCTCTTTGGTTCAAACTCAAGGCAGATGCTCAATGAGGCCTGTAGAGGTGAACAGCTAATGCATGAATTTACTGTACCCCAAAGCTCCCTCCAGCTATCAGAGGGTAGAGAGAGCAGTGGAATCAGTGGTGAGCTGGAGCCGGTTCGCACGGGTTCGCAAGAACCGGTTGCTAAGAACCAGCTGTTAAAGGGCCGGGCAGGTGGGCAAACAACTCCGGTCCGCAGGCCACATCGGGCCCGCGGGACCGTCCTGTCCTCCACCTGAGCTCCCAGGAGTCCCAGCTGGGACCTCCCCCGGCCCCTCCCTCACTTCCACCCCTCCCCCAGAGCCGCAGCCTGCCGAGCCGCCGGCAGCTCAGCTCCCCAGACCTGCCGCTTTGAGCAGCCGCCGGCAAAGTAAGGGGGGGCTGCGAGCTCCAGGGCCTCCCCGGGGGGGGCAAGTGGAGCAATTTGCCCCGGGCCCCACAGGGGCCCCCACGAGAATCTGAGGCTCCCCCTGGCCCCACCTTCCCCTCTATCCCCCTACCCAACTCCCCATCCCCTGACCGCCCCCCAGAACCTCTGCCCCATCCAACACCCGCCCCATTCCCTGTCCCCAAGACGCCCTGTCCCTTATCCAACCCCCCCGGCCCTGGCCTCTTACCATGCCGTTTACCCCACTCAGAGTCACGTGGTAAGGCCGGGGTGGGGCTGCACGCTCCGGGCCAAGTGGTGGGAGCTCAGGCCCCGGTGGAGCCCACGCCGCTGCAGCGCTGTCCAGGGCTGCTCCTGGACACCGCGCACTGAAGTTCTGGGAGAGGGGGAGAAGTGGGGGTAAGCGGCATGGTAAGGGGCCGGGGCCGGGAGGGGTTGGCTGGGGCAGAGTTTCGGGGGGGGGCGGTCAGGGTACGGGGAACGGGTGGGGGTTGGGTAGGCAGGAGTTCCGGGGGTCTTTTGGGGTGGTGGTGGATGGGGTTGGGGCAGTCAGGGGACAGGGCGAGTTGGGTAGGGGGTAGGGTCCTGGGGGGCAGTTAGGGTGGGGGGGTCTCGGGAAGGAGTGGTCAGGGTACAAGGAGCAGCGGGGGTTGATGGGTTGCGGGTTCTGAGGGGAGCAGTCGGGGCAGGACATGGGTGGGGGTCGGATGGGGGAGATAGGCTGTTTTGGGAGGCGGGTGGGGCTTGTACTCACCAGGCGGTTCTCTACCGAGTCTTCAGCGGCACGTCCTTCACTCGCTCCGGCACTGAAGGACCCACCACCGCTGTGCCACCAAAGACCCGGTAGGGAATCGGTTCCTAAGATTTTGGCCGCTCATCACTGAGTGGAATGCCTACTGGAGGTAGAAAAAGCATGCCGCAGTTTCATTTTAAATATCCTCCTCTCCCCTTCCCCCCCCCCCCCAACCTGGATTACTGTGATAGCACCATCTTCAATGCATGAGCTGAATGTTTCTTTAAGGCGTATACTGAAACAAATATGTGGCTGCCTAGGATTTCACATTGATCACTATACAGTACACTAGAACTTCACTGGAATGGCATGGAATGGAACCTAGATTCTCTTGCTCCAGAGGACCTATCATTGAAACTAAAGAAGAATCTCCACTAGCTATTAGCAGTATAGGTTCTGTCACATGCAGCTGCACAGTTCTGATTCCATCCAGTAGAGAGAAGTAGTTCATGTACACTCTAGTCAGTATTTTACTCTCTGTGCCATCCCGTGCATGACCATCTCACCTTGTCAGAAGGTCTCAGTATACGCTTCCTTGGGCTTGAAAGCTAAAATTCAATCCTCCCCTTCTATCATAGGTTGCTTGTTTAAAAGGAGAGCCCATGCCACAGCAGGATGCCCTTTTTGATATTCAAGCTTCTTCTGAGCCTCTCTGAGAAGCTTTCTCAATAGTGATTCCTGAGTCTGGTAATTTTTGTAGCAAAGATCTGTAAGCAGGGCAGGGTGTTGATTTGGATGGATTCGTAACAACCTATATTAACAAGTCAGTGAAATGTTAGCCCTTTTAAAATCCATTTTGTGAGGGGGTAGGTTTTCCCCCTCTGCCTTTTCTTACTGTTGTTGGCTTGTTAATTCAATGTGTTTCTAAATCTTGTGGTCATTCTGATGAGAAGCTCAGGTATCTGATATGAAGCACATCTAGCCCATATACCTAAATCTGCTAACTCGCACAGATATGCATATGTGGGTGGGTGTGCACTTTCATGTGCATTATACACACAAGATTTTATACCCTCCATACACACTCAGAGGACTTTACCCCCCCCCCTCCGTGTACACACATTAATATACACTCATACGTGACTGATGTCCCATACACAGGTATGCATGACTTTACACAGACACACATCCACATTCCTGCTCAACTTTACACATACACCTTCTCCCCTTCACATTCCCAGCCCTACCACAGGAATCCATCTAGGCTCTGGTGATGCAATTCTTTATGAAAAATGAATATATTGTCCTAAATTGTGCTGCAAGGGCCTCACAGTAGATCCAGGATATTGTCCATGCTACTGCCACCATGTTCACTTCTGCCACCAAGACACTGTGGGCAGCACAACATTTCGCTTATGACTCTGAACTGTCTCTTTGCAACTCCCTCTGCCACTGGAAGGGTTACAAGCTTCCTGGTTTTTACCAGTGCCCTTTTTAAATAAAGGGCAACTAAGAATGGCGAGATCTTGGGGAAACTGCCCCCCTTTCCATTGCTTGGCTGTCAGATGCCACCAGCAATGCCAGCTGCTTCTCAAGCTATTGTCCACCCACGAGATTCCAAAACAACAGCAAATGAAAGAAAGCCTTACTAATGATGCCAGCTAATGAAGGATAGAGGTGAGGCCCCAAACCTGTGAGGCCTCCTCCTGCAATGGGAGAGTTGAGAGCATGCAGTACTTCACAGGATCAATGCTGAGAGACAGAAAAAGACCCAAGCAAAATCCAAGGCGCGCTTTACAGCTCAAAGTGAATGTTAAAATGGCTCCTGGCTCCCATTCCAGAGTTCTTCCTTGCCACCTTTGCTATTACTGAGACCAGGCTAGGGCAAGGAAATCCCCACTGAATGAACCTGTCTGTGTGAAAAGGCATTTAATTAAAGTTGTAAAGGAATTTCCATAACACAAACCACTCCCATGTGAGAGAGTACGGCACAGGTTTACATAAGAGCCATGGGACCTGCCCATGAACCCAGCACTTAATGAACAGCCTGGCAGGGATAGCATTAGCCCTATGAGAATGGCAGGTTACAAGAAGACCCCTGTCCAAGGGGTTAATAACAGCTCACTGCTAATCAGACTGAGCTAATAAAATGTGTTGTGGCATCAATGTTATAATCACAAACAGGAGGGGCAAAAGGTTGCGTGTTCTACTTATTACTGGAAATGCAAACCGCAATCCAGAATGCGTTAAGCCATGCATTTCAGTCACGCAAGATCTATCCTTGGCTAAGGCAGGGAAGGTTGCGACAGCCCAAGTCTTTGATATTGCGAGCGTGACTCAATGCTGCATGCGTTGGTGTGCTTGTACCGGGGAAGGGGGGGATGGATGCAGTCGTCCACTGCATGGCTTTGCATTTGATTTTGGGTGCATCCCTCTGGCAAGGAGAAACTGAAGCTCACCAAGCTGTGGCTATTGGAGAATACGGACTGTCAGCTTGTTCACATGCTCAGCTGTGATAATTACTTTCTGCTTCTGTAACTCACTTGCAGCGTATATCTCAGTGGGAGGCTTTCCCTTTAGCTCGTGCAAGAAAAATGATTTCAGTGTGTGGCATGCCCTAATCAGACTATCTCCAGTCAGGCCAGATTGAAACAACAGAACTGATGTGGTTTTAAGCTACTCCCCTCCTGCTACCCATCATCCTCTGTGACCACCTCTTGGCTCACTGTTCTAGGTAACAAATCAGGCCATCATTAATATATATATTATCACCAACTCTTATTCAGTGCTGTTCCATGCTATTTAGTACAAGCACTGGCTGCAATCAGTAAATTCTGCTGGACATATGTGTAACATGCATTCATAGACTTAGGTACACAAGAATATGCTTATTTTATACTCAAACTTTTATACCCTCCTTTTACACCCAAATTTACATCCACTCAGCACCAATCCTTTTCTTTATTGTACCTGATTGACATAAGACATGATCAATCATGAACTGATGCTATGATTTTTGGGCCAAGTTCTAAGGTCCTTACTTAGGCAAAAATGCTAACTTTAATCCACTCGGAGTGAGCCAGGACTTCAGGATTTCGACCAATATTTTTCATACTATAGAAATTAATCGCATACCATTTGAAGCTTTTTGTACTTTTTTTGTGTGTTCCCCTCATCTAGGTCTTTCTCTCATCTCATGGCCCTTGGCATGCTGAGAGATGCTGGAGGAAAAGTTCAAATACTTGCCAGAATATTTAAATATGAATACATGTGTGCTCTAATTGATTTGTAGACTTCAAGGCCACAAGGGACCATTGTGATAATTTAGTTTGACCTCCTGTAAAACACAGGCCATAGAACTTCCCCAAAATGATTCTTAGGGTGTATCTTTTAGAAAAACATTAAATCTTGATTTTAAAATTGACAGTGACCGAGAATCCACCATGCCCTTTGTAAATTGTTCCAATGGTTAATTACTTTCACTGTTAATACTTTACACCTTATTTCTAATGACTTTGTCTAGTCAATGTGAATTTGTCTAGTGCTTTTACTCCTGAAGGATCCCAAAGCTCTGTATAAAAGATAATACAGGGCACATACAGCCACCTCTGCTGTGAAACATGATAACTGGGTAACAACCCACAGCGATGTTATAGTTTAAGACAGGAAGTGAAGAACAATGGCCTGATTCTTCACTAGCTTGTGCCTTGTTTAGTCATTTACCCCTGTGCAAAGATGGTGTAAAATGCTTTTCTGCTGATTTGGTAGCATTTCACACCCATTTTGCACTCATTTCACACAAGTATAAGTGAGAGGCAAGGCAATGGAGAATCAGACTCGTATCAAATTCAAACTGTAAGGGGAATATAATGCCAGTAGGCTAACTGTGCCTACCCCCACTGGAATTTGAACAAGGCACCAGGGCTAACACTCTTGTTCTCCAAATAAGTGTCATAGGAAGGGCTGCAATTGCTTAGGGTCTCTGTTTTATGTCACATCTGAAAGGCAGCATCTCCAGATGCTGCCCCTGACACCATGCTGGGTCATTGGTTCAGTACTGATTCAGAAGGGAATGCCAGCTACAGAATCGTCACTCCCCCAGCACTCTGGGTTTTTCTTGGACCTCTCCCAGACATATTCTGATCAAGCCAAAATGGATTAGCTTATGAGATCTGACATGTTCCCAGCCTGAGGTGGTATGATCTACTGGAATACAGCAGACATATACTAGTGTGCTCCTCCCTTAAAGGGGGGCTTTGGTGGTTAGTGGGAGTAGTTAAGGGCAGAGCCAGTACCAGTTAAGCAGTAATGTTAAATGTGTGTGTTGTCAATTATCTAACTTTTACAGGGGTTTCTTAAGTACCCACCACTGTGAAAATTAAGAAAAAGAAGAAAAACCCAGCAACTATATTAATGTATCTTGAAGATTACAAATATAAATGAACTAAAGGGTTGCACATTTCATTGCTTCTGTAGGCCAAGTTCACTGTTTACACTGGGGGCTGCAAGCATCCTTCCATTACTTCCCACAAGCTCCCTATGTGCTACCCTCCCATGCCCCTCTGTTCTGGGGACTCCCTTCAACCCCCCTTCCTCTCTCATGCCTGGGGCTCTGTACATCCCCCATTTCACCCATTCCAAAGAGCTCTGTGTGCCCCTCCATTCTCCCCTCTGCTACATGACAGGCTGTGTATGTATTCCCATTCCCCCCATACTGGGGTTTCTCATTCTCCCCCCCCTTGTCCCTCATTCCACCTCATACTACAGCCCTGCATTCCCTCCCCACCACCCTCTTGGAAGGGGCTCTGTGCATCCCCCATTCTCCTCCTGTGGCAGGGCTTCCTATTCTACCCACCACTGTTCCATGCCAAGGGCTGTGTCTGTCCCTGTGATGGGGTTTATAGATACCACACTAAGGCTAAGGGAGTGATGGAGCAGTACTGAGCCAAGAGGCCACTGCCCCTCAGTAGCTGCAGAGCATGCTCCAAATGGAGGACCTGCTTAAAAAGGGACTCTGTCAGTCAAACAAAGAGAGTGAGGGAGAGGCTGTCTGCTGGGAAGAACTCAGTTTGCAGCTTCTGGGACAGAGCGATCAACGGGAGAAGGATCTGGACTGTGGATAAGACCCAACTGGGAGGCCAGGGGCCTGACCCTTTGCCCTCCCCTGCTCCATGACAAGGGAGAATAACAGGACACTGAGAAGCGAGCCGGGAAGTATCCATTTGACTACTTAAATTGCTGAGGCTGATTGGGAACTCTCTGCTATGAAGGGGCAGAGTGCTGTGACCATGCCCCATATTGAAGAGTGAGCGGAGAGGTAGGAAGTAGCCCAAGAGAAGCTGGTCTGGTCTATGAGCAAGAGGGGACTGAGACACTTCTCACTCCTTCCGCCTTGGTCCCTAGGCTGGAAACTGATGGAGAGGGAGGGCTTGGATACCCCTACCTTCCTCACCCTGCAGCTGACTGGGAGAACTCAGGGAGTACTGGGAACGACAAACCGTAATTTGGCTGCTAGGCCCACGAATTGCCCAGCAAGGACATCCAAGGAGGTTGGGGATTGTTGAGCCATGACCTGCCAGTCCCTAAGTGAACCCTCCCCCCATTCCCTCTTTCCCCATGCCAGGGGTTGTGTACCCCATATTCCTGATCCCACATTTCCCCCTCACCCACCCCATGGCCCTGCCATCATTACTTCTCCTTCTGTCTGGGGGAGAAGCCCTTCAGGATGTCATCATAGTAAATTCAACTGGAGGCTGGGCAGGGATGAGAATGATAGGGGTGCTTGTTATGCAGGAGGGTGTTAATGGGTAATATTAACCTAAGGTGGCTACTGGTGCATCCCCAGAATATGAGATCTCTCTGCCCCCACCTGCATGAGCTCACCTGCGTGAGCCCATCCCAGCCTTCATGACTCCACATGGAGGCATCAACCCCACTGGCATCCTCATGTGTCCAGTCTCCTCCTCTCATTTTCATCAGACAAACCCATGTCCGCTGCCAAGTCCCTACCGGACAGGGACAGTACTCCACAAAACTAAGACTGTCCAGCTTTAAATGGAACAAATGGCTTCCCTATTTCTATAGGCCAAGGTTGACAATTACAGAGGTGGTTGAAGCTGCTGGGTCTGCTAACCAGATGCCAGGAGCTCCATGTGTCCCCCATTTCTCCCTTTTGTTTTTTCTAATTTCACAAAAATCAATAGGGTTCAGTCCATTGATGCCTAGATTCCACGTACCCTGAATTCTTGCAACTGATCAAATGTGGCATTCAAAAGTTATTGTGTTACATCCAGACAGAGATATATCAGTGGTGCTGGATATGGGGGCTGGGGGTATCTGCGTGTGCAAAGGGCCATTGAGCACTCTCCTCCTTTTTAAACAGAAAGGCCATGCCCCCTTACTTTTGAGAACTTGATCTCAACAGGGTCACAAGCTGAGTGGACTGTTAAGGACAATAGGTGTCTTTTTACTTGTTGGGCTGTCAACAATACATGCTGAGTTTGGGGGAGGGGGAGGCACACAGATCCCCTGCTCCAAGAGGAGAATGAGGGACCCTTGTATGGGGGGAAGGGAGAAATGAGGAGGGCAGGGGAGGAAATGGTGAATGGGGGATGCATACAGCCCCTGGCATGAGGGAGCGGGTAGGGGTTTGCAGAGAGTTCCTGAAATAGAGGGGGATGGGAGCTTGAGGAGGGTAATGGAAGGATACGAACAGCCCCCGATGTGTGCAATGAGCTCAGCCTACAGAAGCAATGAAATGTACAGCCCTCTAGTATGGGCAAGGCAAGTTGTACTTTAGCATATGCTAAGCTAAGAGCTGGAGCCTAAGGTTCATCTTGCCTAGCTAATACAGTCCTGCCATGAGTGCATGGGACTGGACTAGATGACCTCTTGAGGTCCCTTCCAGTTCTATGATTCTATACAAATACAACTTTTCCTGTCTTCCCTACCATCGTAGAATGTGTTAGTTAAAACACATTTCAAATATCAATCTTTTGTCCTAGTCTAGACAAGACTTTAGAGCTCATAGGCCTGATTCACCACTGTGATACTCCAGTTTTATGCTGTTGATGGAATTAAACTGGTATAAAATTGAAGTAGTGCGGTGGTGCGTAAGAGAGTGCAGTTGCTTCCTGAACTGATGTTGGCTTCCTTTTAGTGTTGCAAAAACATCTTGAAATGGGGAAAAGCTGGCTTTAGACGGGGAGCTTTCACGCTATTTAAGAGAAGCAGTTTCAGAAAAGCTGTCTGGATGGAGCATGCAGATTTTTCAGGACTGTTGGTGTGCTATGCTGATGAGTCATAAGCTGCAGTTCGTGATCACCATTGAGAGTGTGCAAGGCACTGTACATCCATACAACAAAAAGATGATCCTTGCCCTAAAGAGCTTATACACATCCCTGTTCAAACATGCATATGCTTATCAATACATTAGATTAGGATACGGAGTCAACTCATTTCCAGCTCCTAGCACAATAGGATTCTGATCCATGACTGAGGCTCCTAGGTGCTACTACAATGCAAATAATAAATAATAAGAATGCAGGAAATAACCAGGATTCCCGAACTTCCTAGCCATGTGGAAGCCATGACAACTAGGGATATAAAGATGGGATAATATTTCCAAAGTGAGCAAGTGTAATGGGGAAGATATCTCTGCATCCAGCTTATACAAAGAGTTCTTATCTTGGCGGAAATGAAGGGCCAGCAGCCAATGACAATGCAGCTACGTAGGGGGCTCAGAGGGAGAGATCAAACCCTTCCTGCTTGAGTAACACAGAAGAATTCTCGGGAGAATCTTGAAAACAATTGACTCTGACATCTTAAGTGACTGAGTGAGCCGATGTACAAAGAGGTTGGTAAATTAGCAACAACTTGAATTAACTTGCTCTGATGGTGCAGCAGATTTTAGTCCCAGAAAGAACACAAGGCCACACTCTGATCTCAGAAATGCCTGTGCAAATCTGGAGTAACTTCACTGAAATCATATACTGGAGTGAAATCAGAATCTTGCTCTCAGAGTTATTAGGCTGGTACAAACTACGCTTTACTCCAGTGCAGAAGGTCTACACTAAGGAGTTGCATTGGAGTAGCTACACTAGTGCAAAACTCCTCGGGGTAGACAAGGTTTTGGGAGAAGCCTTTGATATGTGGTCTGGGGACAGCTGTGAATGTGAACTGGGTAGACCAGGTTTGGTTCCATAATTACAAGAGAGAGGAGGAGAAATCGGGGGCAGGGGGAGGAAATAATGGAGATGGGCCCTATATTTCCCTTTATTTGACTAAACGTACATAAGAATGGCCATACTGGGTCAGACCAATGGTCTATCTAGCCCAGTATCCTGTCTTTTTACACTGGCCATGCCAGGTGCTTCAGAGGGAATGAACAAAACAGGTAATCATCAAGTGATCTACTCCTTTGCCTATTCCCAGCTTCTGGCAAACAGAGGCTAGGGACCTGCCTATCCTGGCTAATAGCCATTGATGGACCTATCCTCCATGAATTTATCTTGTTCTTTTTTGAACTCTGTTATAGTCTTGGCCTTCACAACATCCTCTGGCAAAGAGTTCCACAGGTTGAATGTGTGCTGTGTGAAGAAATACTTCCTTTTGTTTGTTTTAAACTTGCTGTCTGTTAATTTCATTGGGTGACCCCTAGTTCTTGTGTTATGAGGAGTAAATAACACTTCCTTATTTACTTTCACCACACCAGTCATGATTTTATAGACCTCTATCATATCCCCCCTTAGTTGTCTCTCTTCCAAGATGAAAAGTAACGTAATGGGAATGGGTTCCACTTGCCTCCCATGACCTAACACACATTTACTCATAAAGCTCATCTGAGAAGGTACTATGAGGACTATCTCATTTGAGCAGCATAGTGTGAGACATCCTGAAGATGCACCTAATGGACTAGAATTAGAAAGCAGCAGAACTAGATAGAAACATCTTTTCTAAGGGAAAACTCAGAATTTGGAAAAAAAAATAATAATCCTGAAATGAGTCAAGGCCCTAATACTGCAAGAGTACCTAAGATCTGCAATGTTTTCATGCCTACAATTTTCTCCTGTCTTTGAAAGTAAAGCAGTTTTTTGTTCTGTTTCAATGAGATATATTTATAATCTCCCACAGGAAGA
This sequence comes from Trachemys scripta elegans, assembly GCF_013100865.1. Taxonomy (NCBI): domain Eukaryota; kingdom Metazoa; phylum Chordata; order Testudines; family Emydidae; genus Trachemys; species Trachemys scripta. Next base: position 106,391,049 of record NC_048298.1, on the reverse strand, counting down.
TTATAGCAACAGCCATCCCCCTGCTAGGTCCCTAGTCAACAAGGGAAGAGATGCTCCCCCAGCCTCCTATGTGAAGCCATGGGAAAGAAGGGGCTCCATTTGGCTGTTAAATTCTTCCTTAGATGCCCAGTGAGCCCGAGAAGCAATTTTCCAACTGTTTATAACTTACTGTTTTCAAGACATGGCTAGGAGACTATTTCTTACAGAGAACCAGCCCCATGACAGGTCTTCAGATTTGGATGTGTTATTCTGCCATTTTGAGTTATTGATGAGCAAGTAAAATAAAAAAAATTCCACTTTCTTTTCTCAAATAGAAAATTGTGTGTGGGGTTGTGGGTGTTGTCACTTTTTCTACTCACAATCAGCTGAAGGTTTTTTTCCCCTCAAGCTTTCGTATCTCTGTGACAGATGAGACCAATCATGGAATGTTTCAGTCTCACTTAAGAAAGTTATAACTTAAGAGCATGTGAAAACAGGGGGTAAGCAATGAACATAATCTTAGCTTTTTCTCCCAGCAAAAGCTATAACAACAATTCCCGAATATGCAACAGGATGATGGTTCACATGCACTAGGTAAAGAACATAAAAGTATTACCAAATGTGCAAAAATATGTCTTTATGACCCTACAGAAACAAACCTCCTACAGCCCTAAATTATAATATCATTAACAAAGTTACAAACCTATTACATGAAGAATCTGTACAATGTTGCTTAATGGCTTTGTCATTGTTCACTGTTATTCCTGTGATGCATTGCTATCTACTGCTCTTCTCAGCACTCAAGAGAAAATGTCCTTTAAACCAGCATGTGTGTATGTTTGTGTATGTGAACACACACACATGCACACACAATCTGGGGCAGATCCTCAGGTGGTGTAAATGGGCATAGTTCCATTCAAGTCAGTGCAGCTGTGCTGGTTTTTATACCAGCCGTGGATCCGCTCTTCTGTGTATAAAAATAGAAACTAAATACTGTCACTTTGATCTTGGTCATAAATAAACACTAATTTACATTCAAACACATTCTCATGCACACGTGTATGCATGCCCACTCATACACACACACACACACACCATCACCTTACTAATTAATGACAATACATTTATGCTGCTTCCTTTACTGGAGCTTTTAAGAATACTTAGCTCTTACCTAGTGTTTTTCATCTCTATGTCTCCAAGTGCTTTACAGAGGAAAATAAGTATAATTATACCCATAAATAGGTGAAATGATTTGTCCAAAGTAGGTCATTGGCAGAACTGGGAATGAAGCTACATCTCTTGATTCCAAGTCTAGTCCCTAGCTCAGGAGTTCTCAAACTGGTTTTGCTGGGACCCCCTTTGAAAATATTTCAGGCTGCGATGACCCCCACCCCCATACCATGCCACCCTTACTTCTGCGCTGCTGCTGGTGCTGCCTTCAAAGTTGGGTGGCTTGAGAGCAGCAGCTACTGGCAAGGTGCCCAGCTCTGAAGGCAGTGCAGAAGTAAGGATGGCAATACTGTGACCCACACACACACACACACACACACACACACACAATAGTCCTGTGACCACCTTTTGAGTCAGGACCCCCAGTTTGAGAAACACTGCCCTACTGGATAATGCCTCCCAAACTGAGCCACACTGCAGAATAAAGCCAATAGCCAAGATTCACATCTTCCTATCCAAGGTTTCACTGAACACAACCACAGCTAGAGGGAATGCTAGAATGCTATTAACTTAGTTTGTGTTAGGATAAGGATCTTTTTGGGGGGAAAATACATATTTTCCAGAGTTTACAGGAAAGAAATTGGAGGACATAAGCTACAGTGCAAGCTCATTTTAATCTGACCTCATAAATGATTCCTTCCCCTTTTGCGTATTTATTTTTCGTATTCTTCTACGGCCGTGGATCACAGCTACTGGTAATTTTATAACAAATGAAATATTTTTCTATCTGTTGCACAGAATACATTTCTGGCTTTCTATAGTGTTTTTCCTAAGGGGGAAATCACAGAAGGTTTCTTACCACAGAAAAAGAGAGAGAAATAAACCATAGCTGAACTCAGAAACAAAGAGAGAAAGAGCAACATGGCTAAAGAGATGCAAAGAAAATAACAGGCAAAACAGAGAGACAAATAAAAAAAAACAGGGGAAACAAACCACACAAAAAGCAGAAAGCTTAAGATAGACAGCAGAACTCTTGTCAGACTCTCTCTTGCACTAGGATTTCATGGCAGGCAAAAACAATCAACAGAGCAGGATCTGGATAGGCAAAGTGTGTGCATGTGTACGGGCATGTATTTTTGAACCGCTAGTGAGAAATTAATAAAAGAGCAACCCTGCATAGATGATAGTCTCATGGCCTGGCATGCTGCTAGGTCTAGGAGTACATTTCTGAGCTCTGACTAACTCTGACCCATACCTCAGATAACTTTGCATACAGTGCATGTAAAAACATGTATAATCTTTGTATAATGTAAATACCATCTCACATGCATCCACAGACTGTATCTCTAGGTTATAAAAACAAGGATTAATGTTATACAAATTAAATTATTTATAAAGTTTGTGTGTGTGTGAGCGAGAGAGAGAGAACACACTAATGAAGACTAATTTTAACCCACAAAAACCAGGACACTGGAATATCAGTCAGTTGTGCCACTGAATATAGTGGCAAGTATCAGAGGGGTAGCCGGGTTAGTCTGAATCTGTAAAAAGCAACAGAGGGTCCTGTGGCACCTTTGAGACTAACAGAAGTATTGGGAGCATAAGCTTTCNGAGCATGTCTGTTCAATAAACCATTGGGAATTCCTGCTAGAAGGACAGAGTCTCAATGGCCAGTAATGAGGCCACACAAAATACTAGCCAGAAGATCATGATATGAATTCCTGCTAATGGTGAGGCAGGAAATACTGGCCAGAAGCTAGCAGAACCATGGGTAATCTTGGCCAGAGCCACATTGCATCAATGACTGTTAATAGTATTGTGTACATTTTAGCAAGAAACAATACATCAATGCCAGGTAATGGTACCATTTGGGGACCCACTCCATTCATATAACCCTCTTTGCTGTGCCTGTGGATTGCAGCAAATGTGGTATGGAAGGTCACTCGCTGTGCTGAGATTCCCACTATATTCAGCAACAGAGGGTCCTGTGGCACCTTTGAGACTAACAGAAGTATTGGGAGCATAAGCTTTCGTGGGTAAGAACCTCACTTTTTCAGATGCATCTGAAGAAGTGAGGTTCTTACCCATGAAAGCTTATGCTCCCAATACTTCTGTTAGTCTCAAAGGTGCCACAGGACCCTCTGTTGCTGAATATAGTGGGAATCTCAGCACAGCGAGTGACCTTCCATACCACATTTGCTGCAATCCACAGGCACAGCAAAGAGGGTTATATGAATGGAGTGGGTCCCCAAATGGTACCATTACCTGGCATTGATGTATTGTTTCTTGCTAAAATGTACACAATACTATTAACAGTCATTGATGCAATGTGGCTCTGGCCAAGATTACCCATGGTTCTGCTAGCTTCTGGCCAGTATTTCCTGCCTCACCATTAGCAGGAATTCATATCATGATCTTCTGGCTAGTATTTTGTGTGGCCTCATTACTGGCCATTGAGACTCTGTCCTTCTAGCAGGAATTCCCAATGGTTTATTGAACAGACATGCTCACTCTTTCACTTTGGACAAGATTTTATTTTACACCGTTCCCAAGCAATAATGGATTAACCCTTTTGGTTGTGATTGGATGGCAGTAAAAATGTTGCCCCATGAGCCCACTCCTCCTAAAGATGGGAAGTAAAATTGTGTCCTAACCCTGCATCTACCTGGGAAACTGATACCAAACGAGCCAAAGCAACAAAAAGTTCAATTATATGCAAGAATGCACTGAGCACACAATCTAAGTGATCAGAGAGCATCCAACCGGCTGTAACAAAACATGTAGCTGAGAGAAATCCAAACCAAAATAGAAGAAGCATGTTTGCATCCCTTGCCCCTCTTCATTTGACCACTGGATGTTGCCTGGTGTATACTGTACCTTAGGCCATGGAATCTCCTGTCCATAGGTCAGGATATCATTGCCACAGGCATTGACACATTGTCCTTCTTATTGGGATTTCCTTTGACATCATTTCTAGGCACTGATTGCCTGTCCCCCTGGCCAGGATTTCATATAGAGTCATTACTTGCAGTTGCTTCCCTGGGTATGTCTACAATGCAATTAAAAACCTGCGGCTGGCCCATGCCAACTGACTTTGGCTCATAGGGCTTGGGATAGGGGCTGTACTAACTTTAAGTGTTGTGTAGTCGTTCAGGCTCAGGCTGGGAACCAGGCTCTAGGACCCTACAAAGTAGGAGGGTCCCAGAACTCAGGCTGCTGCCTGAGCCCTGATGTCGACACTGCAGTTAAATAACCCCTTAGCCCAAGCCCGTGTCAGCTGGCATGGGCCAGCCACAAGTATTTAATTGCAGTGTAGACATATCCCCTGGGTCCCTGGTTGGCACTTCCCATGATTTCATTACTAGGCACAGATACTTTCATGTGCTAGCATTACTAAAGCACTAATGCCAGCCCAGCCCTGCCTCTGGGATTTCTTTCCAGGGAATGGCACTCTGTTGCTCTGGCATGGATTTTGTATGGTATCAATTCCACAAATGCAGGTGCTGTCTCTGTGACTCGGATTGCTCATGGCATCATTGCTAAGCATTCAAACTCTATTCTTGCAGCTAGGATTTCATATGGTATTGTTTCTGGACATGGACTCTTTGTTCCTCTAGCTGCTATTTCTCATGGAATTGTTAACAGCCATTAACTCCTATCCCTTTGTCTGGAATTTTACAATGGGTGTCATTACCAGGCACTGATGCAGATTTTACATAATCATTCAATTCATTTCATACTGTGGAGTTTTGGAACCATTATGGATATACCTTAAAATGGGATATAGATAGCCTCAAATAGTTTATTTTCATTTTCCTCCCTCTTGAGCTATTTAGTCAAATTAAATGTTATTCTTAAAATGTGTGTGAGCTTGTCTACATTAGGGCTTTAGCCATCAATGTAGCTGCGCTGATGCAAATCTCTACCATCTGAAACTAGGGTAAGCCACATTGCTGCAAGTCACTTCTTACACATCTACAATAGGGTTTGCGTTGGGGCAATACCAGTGCAGCTAACGTAGTGGCTCAAACCCCAATGTGGTCAATCTCTGAGACAGTTAGTGCATTTCTTCTGTACCCAAAATGAAATGTGTGGGGATTTGTGGTGATCAAAGAATGCAGGATTACTGCAGTATTTTTATTATTTTTACTGGTGCAATGCGCAAATATGGTAAAATATGTTAATAGTAATAGTAAACCCACAATATTTACAGTAATTAATTGAAATCAATGGGATTTTGTCTAATGCCTTTACCCTGGAGATAATCCATAGAATAGAACATTAATGCATAGTTTAAAAGAAAAATTATGGAAAGCAGCACCTCTGCATATGCAGTAGCTTCATTTTAAAGTTACATAATTAGGCTTTTTAAATTAAACAAAAATTGTAGCAAATGGCCTCAGTCCATAGCAAAGACTAAGTGGATGTAACATCTAGCTCTCTCAAACCATGTCTTCTCTGTTACAGAGTCAGATAAAACTACCCATCTGCTACATAGCAACAAAAAATAAAATAAAGCTGGTTTCAGCCCAGTGCAAAACCAAATAGTTTATAAACCCTTGGAAAATGTGGTTTTGTAAAATTTATACCACAAGATCCTTCTTGCAGGAGAGATGGTCTTGTGGTCCAAATACAGAGTTGAGATTCAACTGAATCAGGTTCTGTTCTGGGCTGTGTCACGGGCATTGAGTGTGATGCTGGATAAGTCACTTAATGTTTCTGTGTCTTTGCTTGACCATATGTAAAACAGGGATAATAATCTCTGCCTCAAATTAAGGTATGTAAACTTCAGTGAGATCTTTGGATGGAAGATTCTATAGATGTTCAAAGTATTTGTATCACAATTTATTATTATTCTTTATATAACAAAGGACTTTGCCACCTATGCACGTAAGAGCAAATTCTGCAGTCCTTACTCAGGCACAGCTCTCACTGAGGGAATTTCATTTGTGTAAGGACTGCAGGATTTGACCCATTTAGACTCAAGAGGCCAAATTAATCTCTGCTGGAATTCTCTGGTACATATAATAAAGCATCTCAAGGGAGTTCTTCTGATAAAGATAAGGAGGGAGAATTATACCCAGTACATTTGGGGATACTTTAGAATGGCCTCTTACGACAAGAGGTTACCTAATAAGGGTGATCTGAGGCATGCTAATTTGGGAACCTGTATTTCTGCGGCAACACATTCCAGAATGACTGACCTTATTTTTTGTTTTTAAAGCAGTAATTGAGGCACTTATGCAATAGATTCCTAGGTAGAAAGAGATATATGCCACAGAATAATAATCAGACTAATTCCTGCTGAGAAATATCTATGTAAATCTTTTCTCCTACCTCTCGTTTCATAGGTGAGCTCTGCATTGCTGTCCTCACTGCCATGCAGCAGCAATTAACTATCCTCTGCATACCTGATGAATTCCCCCCTGTCCAGAGAAAAGTTTGGAACGCACAGTTTTTTTATTTAAAATGTAGATTTTTTTTTTTACTGCTGAGAAGAAAAATAATAAAATGAATGATCCCAAACTTTATTAAAAACAAAGGGCCTGTGTTTTTCTGCAGGCCTCTTGAGGTCAAGATGGATAGTCACTTGTCTAAAAGCTTAGCTGTTCACTTCTATCCAAGGTTTATGGTGAGCTGGCTCATGCGGGATCTCAACCCTGGCCCAAAATAAGAGAGACCTCTGGGTTGTGCCTGAGGTGGGAGGGAGCATTACAAATGTATTTAAACAAGCTGTCTGGGCCCTTCAGTTTCGTGACAAACTGATGAAGTTCCATTGCTAGGCAATAATAGACCTGGTACTTCTTTTAAATCACTTTAAGCCCTGCTTCCATCCATCATATTCCTACAAGATCTCATTTCTGTTCCATTTAGAGTGGCCATTTTCTCTCCTGATTATTATTCAGTTCTTACAGTCCTGGTCAGAAAGACAGGGGGGAGGGAGAGGAAATGAAATGTAAGAGAACATTGGATTTTAGCATTTATAATTTGGCGATATCATGAATGGGGGTATGGGGGAAGGAAGGAGGTGAAAAATCTTCACTATCTAAGGTCCTCTCCACACACCATGTCTTCTGTATCAAATTTCCGCTATTGTTGCATAAAAGCCCAAATGCAACCCTGAAGTTGGCCGTTTGGATCTTAGTGAATACTAGGCACACTGTCAAAAGGAGGTGAAAGATCCTCCACATTCAAGATGCCTTTAGATTAGATTTTGTTGTCTCTTTGATTTCCCTCTAGCATTTGCAGATGAGAGAGGATGAAACCCAGTGTACCTAATCAATAAAAGACAATGAACCTGCTAAAGTGAGGAGTTTAAACCTTTTTCAATCTCATAAATTTCTTTTTATACAAAGATTTTGGTTTGCCTAAGCTATAGGAGGAAATAGAAGCAGGCTATTTTAATCCTCCTGAGTGAAGAGAGCTTCAGGGATTGCTATGTTATCCCTGGCAGCAGTCCTGATTTTCCACAAATCACTGTGCATGTATCAGAGATCAGCAGTGTCCTTAATGCTCCTCTGCTTGTGCATTTTGATATGAAATAGTAAGAAATTCATGGGATTTTTTTCCCCCAAGCAAACCCCACTGCAAAAATGAAAGGCTTATAAAGGAGCTATTCAGACTTGTGCATTGCAACTGACTCTTCAATCTGTCTAATGACGTATGTGAGAAACTATATTCAGATGAAAGGAAAACCTTGCCAATGTTATGTACCTAATATTGGCTTCACTGCAGGGATTCACTGTTTAAAAACAATGAGCTTGATTCTGCACTCACTTACATGGGTTTCACAGTGGTGTAACGCCACTGAATTTATTCTGAATTTACAGTAGTATACAAGAGAACAGAATCAGTTCCTATGTGTTTTTAAAGCTTCTTACAATGCATAGTGAATAAGGGCCCGCTCCTTACTATCTAGCATAGCGCTTACTACCATGAGCATTGCCACTGATCTCAGTAAGTAGGGTTTGCAGGATTGAGCCTGAAAATTATAAGCTTTTAGGGGCTTTTGGTGTGGAAAGTACATTGTACATATAAGGTGAGGTATAAATTACTTTAATTATCATTTCTGCATTGCTTCTTGCTTAGTCATGGGCCAGACCCTCAGCAGGTGTAAATCACTGATGTTTCTAACTGCCCTTCAGTATTCAAAACAAACACAGCAAGGATGGGTTCCTTTTCTGGAAAGAGCAAAAAAACAGATAAACAAACCATGATCTGGACTGAGAACTGCGCTGAGGAGGATCTTATTTGCTTCAACAACATCAGGAAGAAAGGCATACACTTTTACTCTAGATGAGAAATAGTTCTGGTTTTACCATCAATGTGAGCTGGTTATATGCCATAGTCATTTAAGCAATCTACATGCTCTTTTGTCTGTTCCTAACTTTACTTACGCTGACTTTTGACCAAAAAATACCCTGCTGTTTCCAAACCACCTAAGTAAAGGCAGATCAGATATCTATCTCCGTTGTAATTGCAAGCTGGTGAGCTGATGGGACTTACTGGATGCATAAAGCAGGAAAATGTAACTCTCCAGTATTATTCTATTTCTGTTTTGGACTGCTAGTCCTTGTATACTATCCGTACACACACATCTCATTATTAGCATTCAGTATTAGTATTCATGCTATCTGTTAGAGAACAAAGGCCAGCAAAAAATACTTTCTCCCTTTAAAAAGCTGGACAGGTGTCAAACACCTCTTTGAAAAGAGAGCTATAACCCCAGAAAACTGAGATGGGCACCCTGAATATTATAACTGTATAACATCTATGTTTATGTATATACATAGTCCTGACATGTAATATACTAAGGCACCTCCACAGGTGAGAAAATCCCCTCTCGGTCAGACAGGGATGATTTTTTTTCCAGCGACCAGCCGCACAACCCTGATGAAAACAGATCCTGCCACACGGCCGCCGCTGTCCTTTGCAAAGCCTCCTTCCCTGCCTTGTCTACACTGAGATCAGCTTTGATCCGAGACTTGTTTGTTTATGACAGAGACAAGCCGGAGCACGGGGCTGGCGTGTGTGCCCCGAGCGGGCAGGATTCTACCAGGAACAGCAGACAGACAGACACACACACACACCCCCAACGATCCAAGCGGGAGGAAGGCGGCTGATGCCCCTTGGAAGCGGCAGTCGCGCGGCTCTTTGCGCCCCGCACGCTCCAGCTGGAGAGCACAGCTAGGGAGGGATTCCCCACCCACCCCCGCATTCTCCGTGGCAGGGAGCCGGGGGGTTAGATCCCAGTTACCTCTTGGCGCTCGGCCTGGAAAGAGCCATTTGTCCCCCCCCCCACACACACACACTTACTCTGGTCTCCTGCTCAGGGCGCCTTTGCCGATGGCCGGGGCGGGTTTGTGCGGGAGGAGGGTGGTGCAGCAGCCCCTCTCCCTGCTGTCTTTCTCCGGGTGGTGCTGATGGGGCTGGAGCGGGGGGTGCTGGTGAGCCGGAGCCCGGCTGCTGCCGCCGCCGCCGCTGGGGCCCGGCTGAGCCTGCCTGCTCTGGAGCGGCTGCGGCGCCGGGAGCTGTTGGGGGTGCTGAAGCGGCTCCGGCTCGGGCTGCGGGGCGGGCGCGGGGGGAGCCGGCGGGCGCGGCTGGGGCTCGGCGGCGGGAGCCGGGTGCTGCTGGCGGAGGCTGCGGTTCTCAGTGCTGAGCTCGTCCAGGCGCCGCTCCAGCTCGTCGATGCGCTGGCGCTGGGTGTGGATGAGGCTCTGCTGGTTCTGCACGATGGCGGTGAGCTCCTTCAGGTAGAGCACGGCGCGCACCGGGTTCTCCAGCAGGCTCTCCATGCCCCGGGCCCGGGCCCCTCCGCCCGCCGCGCGCACACACACCCGGCTCCCAGCAAGGCCGGCTGGCGCCAGCCTCTGCCCCCTCGCGTCAGGCACGGGCTGAGAGAGGCGGGGGGGGGGGCAGGTCTCCTCGGGAGGGCCCACCCCCTGCTACTGGAGGGACAGCCCCCTGCGAGCGCCGCGCAGGTAGCCGGGAGGGAGGGGGCGGAGGTAGGCAGGGAACAAAGCGAAGGGAGAGCTGGGGAAGGGGTTGGAGAGAGGCCGGTGGGACGGGAAGGGAGTGACTAGGAAGGGAGAAGAGGGGTGTGGGCTGGAGAAGGGAGGGGAGGGAAAGTCCCCCTCCCCCATGGCTCCCCTTTCCCGCCCCTCGCTGAGCTAGCTGCACAGGGGGTTGTTCTCCGAGGTGCTCCAGCCTGCCATTTAATGGCATCAGAGAAAGTTATTTTGCAACTCAGACCACTTCCTTCTCCATGTGATAAAGTCGTGGCCGAAACCAAGGGGGAGGCTGGCAGCAGCCAGCAGTTACATCACAGCACCCAAAACCCCCAGCCCCTGGGCTCAGGGCCTGCTCTCTGGGTGTCCTCATCACAGTTTCTCCCACCCTCCTTGAGTGGCATTTCTAAATGATGATGCTTTCTTCCATAATGACGCAGGGTTGTTGCTCTTTCTTTCTTTCTTTCTTTCTTTCTTTCTTTCTTTCTTTCTTTCTTTCTTTCTTTCTTTCTTTCTTTCTTTCTTTCTTTCTAAAAAGTGATTAGAATAATTTTGGCAGGGTTTGTCTGGTCCTGCTGATAACACTCTGGCTTTTTACTTCCCCTGTTAACATGCAGGAGGCAGGACTCAACATGCACCTGGGAGAGGAATGATCAAGGAGAGTAGATGGTAGAAGGAATTCTTCCTTAGGAGTCGGTGGCTCCCCTGAATATTTCCTCTCCCTTTTCTATTTCAGAATAAAATGGGACAGAAAGTTCAGTTCTACTCTGGGAAAAGAAGTTCTGTAAAAATAATGTCATGGGGGCTCCCTGCTTACTGGCTTTCAATTTCAATATCAAATGTGTTCATTTCACAAGAAATAACATTTTTTTGTCTGATTATAGCCTACAAACTCCACCTGGGATCTGAGAGACAAGCTGGGCTCTTTCATTCTTATGCATTATCATCATCACCAGTAATAAAGGATGTGCTGGCCAAATTCTATCCCCAGTGACACCTGTGTGACCCCATAAACAATTCTCTTGATGCACAAGAAGGAAAAGAATTCAGTTCCCTCTCCCATCACTATTTTGGCTCTGCGAAGCTAACAGGAGTAAAAAGCAGTAAAATCTTATTTCACTCACTCACATCAGTAGATATGAGTAAACAAACACAGTGTGCAGACCTGTAGAATTAAAAAGAACCATTTTATAGTCACATTTCAGAGTTGAACTGCATCCAGATAGCTTTGCAGGCCATGTCCATGGCTTCCTTTATTGGGGAACCTAAAGATGTAAAGAAAAATCTCAGTTTCAATTATGATCAAGGATGAGCCTTGTGCAGATAGCCTTGAAAATGTAAACTGATGCAAACAGATCACCTGGAAAGGAACTTATCACTGATTCCTTTAAGTCAGTCCTCTCACAGCCAATTAGGGATGGCTTTTGGAGTCCAAAAATCCACAACCATAGGCTCCTTTATTTTTGGGAAGACCCCAGATTCGTTCATAGCAGTTAAGAACAAGGCCACCCAGCCTACCACGAATGGCAGTAGGGATACCACAAGCTCCCTACCATCCAAATACCTGTGATAGTTGAGCCAAACCAAGAAGATCTCTTGTCACAAGGTGGGGCAGTTCAATAACTTGAGAGACAACATTGGCTAGTGGACTAATGGCCTGATTTAATAACCACTGAAGTCAGTATTAAGACTCTTTTTGACTCCCTGGGGCACTGGATCTGGACCTAAACAAGGGACTGAGAGCAAAGGGTTAATCCTAGCTCTGACACTGACTACCTCTATCGCCTTTGTCATACTGTATACTGGTAAGCATCCAAATTTGAAAATTTGGATGCCTAAAATGAGTACCTAAATCCAGAGATCCTGAGCTTTTGCAGATCCCATTGTCTTAAAAAAAGAAACAAACAAGCCAATTTTATTTAGGTGCCTCAATATGGCTTTAGATGCTGAATTTTTACACCCACATTTGGCAATATTGACCTTACCTTCTCTATACATTAGTTTCCACGTCTGTAAACTGGAAATAATAGCTACCTCCCTTGCAAGGGGGTGGTGACAATTAAATAGGACATGCTAGTTTGTGCCATACAGCCCTCAAATTCATAAATCCTCCTTGTGCGGAACAATGTACAAAGAGGGTTGTGGGAGAAGCAGGCCCATGGTGCATTGGGGCTAGCATCCTTGGCAAAGCAGGGGGATTGGGTGTGGGGAAATGTGATACAAAACAGAAGCCGATAAGTAGGGAAAGATGGAATTGTAAAAGCTAGTTAAGTTTGGCAGGGGGTGTCAAAGAGCCATATTGCTAACTATACAAGATGTCCTGGGCCCTTTAAGGAAGCTTACTGATCTAGTACCACCTCTGTTCCGGTTCAGTCCTGAACAAGGGCATTCTGGGGAATGTAGTCCAGAGGGACCAATGAAAATTGTAGACTGGCAGAAATATTATATATATTATAAATATAATTGTAGACTGGCTGAAATTGTGTGTGTGTGTGTGTGTGTGTGGCCTTTTCCCTAGTAAGAGAGAGAGATTGGTTGAGGTTCACTCCTCCAATGGAAAAAAAGCCAGGCTATTTTAAATTCTCAGTCCAGTTCCATGCATAGTGGTGTGGTCTTAGTGGCCCCTTTACTACTTGGGTGGGTGAGTAAGGGTGGGTTATAAAATAATCATTTTTGAAGTCCACCTAAAAGTACTAACGCTGGCTCTGGTGTGCAGTTTTCAAGGAAATACCAACTGACCAAAAATGGTTTTTCTGACAGATGATTAGAAACTTCTAAAGAGCTACAATATGTTGCTGAAATGTTAGAGGGCACCTGAATCACCACAGCTGCTCCAGCACCTCCAAGGTGTCCTTGCAGCTATAGCAGGTATGTGTGTATACATATATATATAGAGAGAGAACCAGGGTTACATTCCTCCTGGTCACTCCCCAGGCCCACCATACCCATCTTCCTAGCAACCCATCTTCCTTTCTGGGAGTGCCACATAGGACAGGAGCTCCCCAACTCCTGAGAAGAAGGGTGAGAGAAAGCCAGGCTAGGATCTCCTCAACCTGAGTGGCCCATTTCCCCCCCACAGGATAACAGCTTTTTTCCTGCTGCCAGTTATGGTAGCTCAGGTGGTAGCAGTCTGTGCTGCAGTTCAAACGTGGCTGATGATACATAATGGGGAAGTTGTTACAGTTGGACAAAATGGGATTTGTTTTTACCTTTTTCCTAAACAAAATGAAACCACACAACATACATCTTAGGAAATTACATACAAAAACTCTACATTAAAAGAAAGTTATTTTGATTCCAAAGACCATAACCTGAAAGTTAGGAAATGCTAGCTTTGCAGTTGTCTGTGCAACCTTAATTCAGCCTCCTCCTTGTGCCTATGGAGGGGTCTTTAACTACATGATCACATACTATTTTTCCCCCCACAGGGCCCTACTTCATTCAGTGCACAGGATGGATGTATAAGGGACGATAGCACTAATTATGTAAATAGACACAAATGGCTGGCTCCTCAGGTGCACCAGAATGCTGTTTGGCAGGGGGCATTATGCAACATTTCCATCTCCCATCCATACTCTTTGGGGCTGAGTCATCCCCCATTGCAAGTTAGCAGCTGCTTTAACAGCTACTCACAATAAATTGCTTGCAAACAGCTTATAGACCAAAAATTATTTGCAGGAATTAGATGAATAATTTCAAATAGCTACTCAAATATCAAATAGATATTCCAGAAAATCACAATGTACTCATGCATAATTCATAGAGTATACATCTAATGAAGTATTCTTTCACTCAGAATTGTTCACTTAGGGCCTGATACAAACCCCATTGGTTCCTCATATATTTTTATTTTCATGCATCATGTTCATATAGAGTGGGATCCCACAACCTTTACTCATCTGAATATCATCATTGAATTCATTGGGGCTACTTGGCTGAATAAGATTTGAAGAATTAGACCCAGGATCTGCTCTTTTATTTTTACCACTGTTGTCACAAAAATCTGCACAACTGTCATCTCCAAACAAAGAGGCTGACTAGCTCCTCTGAAGAAAATGTCTCTGAGTGGCTTTTGCTATGTGGAATTAATTGATTAAGTGAGCACAGCTTTATTCCAGTGAAAGAGGCAGGAGACAAGGTAACATTTTGTGACATTAAAAGGAAAAGTACATTCTAAAGAGGGACCTTGCTGCCTTTTAATTTGCTGTAAATATTGCAAGGTTTCAATAGAAGAGATCAAATACAGTCAAGAATTTTTTTTAAAGTGAAAAGTACACATCTCATTTAATTATACAATATGGAATTTGTACTTTTCCTGATGAGTAGATGTTTTAAAATATTTATATATCAGCTTGGCTGACTGAACAAAAAAAAGTATTATAAAAAAATAAAATATGTGTACTTAACACATCTCAGATCCTTATGTTTGATTTATAAAACAAAATCATTTCCCCTTGCTTTTGATTTTTGGATATCAGTATGAATTAACAATTAAACAGTCCTGTCAGGCATGAGTCCACATCACTGCAGATTTCCTTTTAATGACTGTAGGTAAGATTCCTGAGTATGCTGCTGAATGGTTAAAGTAGGGGAATGGGAACCAGGACACATGGGGATGGTTCCTGGCCCTATTAGCATCTGATGTAAAACCCACTGGAGTCAATGGGAGTCTTTCCACCGACTTCAGTAGGTTTTGGATCTAGACCCACAATGATTTGCTGTGTGACCTGGACAAATCACATGTGGTATGTCCACACTGCAATAAAAAAAAAAACTGCAGCACTGTGACAGGGTGTATCGACCCAGCAACAGTTAGCCACTCCCTGTGGGCCCAAGAGGCCAGGCCTCTTTCTCCTGCTGGGCATGTTCCAGCTGGAGACAGGGTATAAAAGGAAGCAACTTAGCTCAGGCTGGGTTGACTGAGGAGGAGAGTGGTTTCAGGATACAAGCTCCTGCTAGGAAGCTGCCAGTGCTCCAAACAGAGGAAGCCGAATCCATCAAATCTACTATGGGACCCCAGGCAACCACGGAGACAGAGGGAGGCAAGCGGCCGCTGCCCTGAGAGTAACCACCAGAGCTGGAATCCCGGGTAGGAAGCGGCCCAGGGAACATATTTAATGAAATAGGAATCAGAACCTGAAATTGGGACCACTTGTTCTACAGGGCCGTGGGTTGGGACCTGGTGGTGTAGGGTGGGCCTGGGTTCCCCTACCCCTTCCCACATCCACTACAGGGAGCAGTGACTGCCCAAGGGCCTAGATGCCATGGCCTAATATTGGGTGCTACTACCTGAGACAAGTATCAGAGGGGTAGCCGTGTTAGTCTGGATCTGTAAAAAGCAACAGAGAGTCCTGTGGCACCTTTAAGACTAACAGATGTATTGGAGCATAAGCTTTCGTGGGTGAATACCCACTTCGTCAGACGCATGTGATGGAAATTTCCAGAGGGAGGTATAAATATGCAGGCAAGAATCAGTCTGGAGATAAGTAGGTTAGTTCAATCAGGGAGGGTGAGGTCCTCTGCTAGCAGTTGAGGTGTGAATACCAAGGGAAGAGAAACTGCTTCTGTAGTTGGCTAGCCATTCACAGTCTTTGTTTAATCCTGAGCTGATGGTGTTAAATTTGCAAATGAACTGAAGCTCAGCAGTTTCTCTTTGGAGTCTGGTCCTGAAGTCTGACACAGTGGGCATTCACCCACGAAAGCTTATGCTCCAATACATCTGTTAGTCTTAAAGGTGCCACAGGACTGTCTGTTGCTTTTTACCTGAGACAGTAGACATGGTGGCACGGCCCAGCTTTACTGACTCTGGCCGCTAGGCCTCATGGCCCTGTGAACAAGGGCGAGTTCTCCCTTCTCTCCCCTTTCAGCCTGGTGCCCCACAACAGGCACCAAGTCTCAGAGCTTGGGCTGCAGGGCAAAAATAGCAGTGTAGATGTTTGGGCACAGGCTGGAGCCTGGGCTCTGAGACCCTCCCTCCTCCTGGGGTTTCAGAGCCCAGGCTCCAGCCTCAGCCCGAACATCTGCACTGCTATTTTTAGCCCCGCAGCCCAAACCCTGCGAGCCCAATTCATTTGACCCATGCTCTGGTGTCCCAGGTATTTTATTGCACTGTAGACATACCCTTATTCTCCGCTTCAGTTTACCCATCTTTAAAATGGCATAAGCAGATACTGACTTTTCCTGGTGGTTAAGGTCAGAAGGGGCCACTAGATCCTCTAGTCTGGCTTCCTGTACATCACTGGCCATTACATTTCACCCAGTTACCCCTGTATTGAATCCAATAACTTGTGTTTGACTAAAGCATATCTGCCAGAAAGGTGCCCAGTCTTGATTTGTTGCAGTGGTTAATCACCCTCATTGTTAAAAAAAAAAAAAAAAAAAATTGTGCCTTCTTTCCAGCTGGAATTTGTCTGGCTTCCAGCCATTGGTCCTTGTTATGCCTTTCTCGGCTAGGTTAAAGAGTCCATTAATACCTAGTATTTTCTCCCCAGGAAAGTAGTTAACACCATGATCAAGCCACCTCTTGATCTTCTTTTTGATAAACTAAACAGGTTGAGCTCTTTAAGTCTCTCACTGTAAGGCCATTTTCCCGCCCTCAAAATCATTTTTGTGACTCTTCTCTTTTGTTGAGGCAACTTTCAAGATTTAGAATCCAAGGCTCAGTCATTATTAAAGCTGGCCACTCTGCAAACAGGCTGTTTGTGAACATTCATTCTAATTTTGAACAGCTGTGGTGCTCAGTCATATTCACACCCCCCATTGTTCACCATTTATGAGCATTCATCAGGTCAGGTTAATGTTTGCTTTCATATGAATATCTATATTTGTGTGAGAACAAGGCTCACTATTTATTTTTCATTCTTTATTCCTTATTCTCTTGTATAGAAAGTTTCATTCAACTGACTGTGAAGCAAAAACAACAGTGTGAAGCAAAAAAGTGGTTCTTGACTTTCTCTTGAGTAATACACACACAAGTTGATTCAAGAAGTAACTGTGGACCAGAGCCTGGCACCAGATAGGGTCCTCTATCTGTGCAGACCCTGATGTGTGGAGCTGCTATCATTGTGGATGTGGGGTATAGCTGCAGAGACCAAAGAATTATCCTTCATTTTTGGAAGGCAGGGCTCTAGTCTGCAGGGCCAGATCAGACAGTGGCACGCTGCAGCTTACAGTAGGCTCTAGTTTCTAATGATTGATTTCAGTGGGGCTCTGCTCAGGACAGAGGTCCACCCAAAAAAGTCCAGTTGCAGGGCCAGGACCTATAGTTGAGCCACTGAGTAATAGTAACCACTGCTATATGAGTGTCCACATCTTCTGAGCCTCCTCCAGTGCTATCTCCGATGCTTCCTGAGTATTTGAAAGGGGAGATGCACACAACTAAACCAAAAAGGAAGCAGGAAGGCAAGAAAAGAAAAACACAATATGGTTTTCATGGCAAGGTGCAAGAGGGTATTTGAGCCAAACAGGGACCACAGAGGACTATTGCAGTGGTAATGAATTACAAATAATACAACAAAACGTTCTTTTAAATTAGCCTACTAAAAATGGAATGTGAAGGCCCCAATCTTGCAGACTGTTGAGTGCTTCCAAGCAACTGAGAGGACTAGGCACATTGTAGGAGGTACTTCAGCATCTTCCAGGCTCAAGCTCTCAAAGTTAGTCATTGTTCAAATTCTGTCACTTGACTCATACAAATTATCCCACTTAAATCAATGAGAAGACTTGCATGAGTAAGGAGAGCAGAATTTGGCCCATGTTTCAACTCTAAGATCTTCTTCCAGAACCATAGGGAAAGCTCTGCAGGCAAAATATTTCCAAACATATAGGCCATCTTGCCTGTGTGACATGGGGAATTGTGCATGCAAATTCACATCTGTACACATTAAACATTTTCAGCCCATGGCACTGAAGAACAAAGACAGCACTGCACACCTAAGTGAGAGGCTAATATCAACTTGGCAAGTCTTGGGGCAGGAGAATGAAAATCATCTGTTCAGAGATTCAACTGCATAGGTAACCAGTTGTGAACCTGCGGTGGGGCCTGGTCCCAATGCCCATTCAATAGGCTTTGGATCAGGCATCTATTGCAGCCGTGGCATTTGTATGTGTCAGTAGTTATGATTTATTTAAAAACTCCCTGTCTGCAGTGCTTTGTATTCCATTTCATACACAAATGACTGGAGGATGGCTTGGATTTTGAAATGACTGGAAATATTCTCTTTGTTTTGTAAATTTTCTGTGTGCTGCATTTTTACAGAGCTCAGCACACACACAAAAAGAGGCAAAACACAACGAACCGTGACAAAATATATACAAACAATAAAACAGCACAAATTAACTATAGAAAAATGAAAACAGTCTGAAACAATATAGACCAAAGTAAATCATGTCCAATAAGCGTAACTATAATAATAAACATGCCTTATCTATGTCAGATCCACTAGTCACAAATATTTATTTAGATAACAAATAGCTTATTGATAGAATCTGAATTTGGGATTTCTCTCTATCCTCCACTCTAAGTAAATATGAAGTGTCTGCTAAATCTGCCAATATAAATCCTACCAATGTCATAGGGATCATCATGCTTAGCAAATTAAATGAGAGAGAGAAAAAGAGAGAGAGGAGGGAGACTGTTTTTTATCCTACTAATAGGACATATAGACAAAAGGTTAGAGAGACCAGGTCGCTTCAGTGCTACAGTCACATTGAAAGTGATGTGAACAGGATAATAAATTGGAGGAATGTGTTCCCTTTTCCCTCCAGTGGTTACAGCTATGGCTCAATCCCATAAATTGCTCTATGCAGGTGGATGCATGGAACCTCATAGGAGTAAATGGGGCTCTGCCCAAGTGCAGTAATCTACCTGAGTGGAGCAGCTTGCTGAACTCGGGTTTATGTTTGTAAATCTTTCAGTGGATGAAGAAGTATTTCATTATTATGGGATGGATCCTGCTATCAATGAAGCAAGTGACAAAATCTCCATTGACTTTAGTAGGAGCAGGCCCAGTTCCTTAGATTTAAGAAACAAATTAAAATTAATCGCCAACAGCAGTTAGGAAAGGAAATGGATAAAATGGTTATTAATGAATGGAAAAATGGCATTAATGCAACACGCAGGTTGTAGTTAAAATCCCAAATCGTCTGAAAATGGGGCAGTTAAGCAATGGGAACTCTGTCACAATGCTCATCTTCTATGTTTCATCATATAGATTTTTAGGATATAAACAATACTATACCAGGCTGCATATTTAATTAACAAAACAAAGATAGAAAATGCCACATATGGCTGAACTGATGTAGCTTTTGGCACTAATTTTGCATTTCCTGACCTGTGAATTTAACAGTTCAAACTCAGGACCAAATCCTGTCTGCCCCAGTGCAGATGTGCTAGAGCTGAGAGAGGACACAGGGAGCTGCTTTTCCATCACCTTGTGTACCTGCACAGAATGTAGCCATAATGCTGCAGGCTACAATCCTTGGTTGGGACTTCACAGGGGAATTTAGTAAAAAACCTCACTGGTGCTACTACTGGCTAAGCTATGCCAGGAATAGCACTGGCGGGGGCCCAAGTGTACAGGGCCGGATTAAGGCAGGGGCTTTAGGGGCTGCAGCCCAGGGCCCTGGCTCAAGGGGGGCCCTGCAAAAATAAATCCCAGGCAGCGATCTCTGGGGCACTCAGGCTGCCTGCCCTGCCCCATGCTGCTCCCAGAAGCAGCTGGCTGCTGGCACATCTCTGTGGCCCCTGGCGGTGGAGGGTGGGGGGAAGAGGAAGCAGCTCTGCATGCTGCCCCTGCCCCCAGCATCATCCCCGCAGCTCCCATTGGCCGGGAACTGGTCAATGGGAGCTGCGGGGGCAGTGCTTGCAGGTGCAGGCAGCGCACGGAAACATGCTGTCCCCCTCCCCCCAGGGGTGTGCAGACACATGCCAGCCCCACACCCCTTCCTGCACCCCAACCCCCTGCCCCAGCCTGGAGCCCTCTCCTGCAACAAATTCCCTCCAAGACCCTGCACCCCAATCCGCTGCTCCAGCCCAGAGCTCCCTCCTGTACCAAACTTCCTCCCAGACCCTGCACCCCCTCCTGCACGCTACTCCCCTGCCCCAGCCCCAGCCCCAGCGGCGGCTCCAGGCACCAGCGCTCCAAGCGCGTGCTTGGGGCGGCAAGCCGCGGGGGGTGCCCTGCCGGTCCCTGCAAGGACGGCAGCCAGGCAGCCTTCGGCGGCTTGCCTGCAGGAGGTCCGCCGGTCTGGTGGATTGGGCAGCAATTTGGCGGCGGGTACGCCGAATCCGCAGGACCGGGGATCTCCCACAGGCATGCCGCCGAAGGCAGCCTGCTTGCCGTGCTTGGGGCGGCAAAAAAGCTAGAGCCGCCCCTGCCCAGCCCCCTCCTGCGCCAAACTCCCTCCCAGGAAAAAGACTTGTATACAGGGGCCCCACAAAATCTAATAGCCCCGGGCCCACAGGAGAGTTAATCCGGCCCTGCAAGTGTAGACAAGGCTCCAGCAGTTTCTGCCATTTTTAGCACCATGTTAACTGAACCGGTTCCTCTAAAGGGTTAACTAATATAGTGGTAAAAACTCTAGGCATTCCTACAGGGCCACTATTGGCTCAGCTGAGCTAGTAGTTAGCTCTGATGGGAAATTTTCATTAATGTAAACACAGCCATGCAGCATCCCACAGGCCAATTGTACCAGAGCCCTTAAAGAGTGTGCACTCCACCGCAGGGAAGTGATGTAATAAAAGGGCAAGGTTTCATTACACTCTGCTAAAATCTTAGGGTAAAATCGTGTCTCTGTTGAAATCAGTGGCAAAATTCCCATTGACTTCAGTTTGGTCAAGATTTCACCCTTACAATCTAGCTAGCTAGCTACTATCATCTACAGAACTAGCTATATCTGATGCTTGGTATCTGGATGCCCACTGAGCATGATCAGAAAGAATTTTTCAATCATTCATACCTTTTAAAAAATTACCTCTCTGCCACAAACCAAATGAAGAAATTAGTCCTCAGTGACGACTCAGTCCATGCTAATTTTCAAGCTTCAGCCTTCTTAGGTTTTTCTGAAGCTCCATTGAAATGAATGTGGTTAGATTTTTAGTCTTCTGATTTTTCCCCCCTTCCATTACTCAAAGTAGCTCAAGGGATTTTGTTCAAACTTCGTAAAATAATTCCACTTTGGGCAGAGACCCAGAGCCCAATGTGAGGTGTGGGTGATCAATCCCTTGCAAGGGGAGACCCCAGATTTTCAGTCCTGCCTATCGCTTATTCCTCATTTTAATTTCAGAATTGTCTATGTTCCACACAAATGTAGTGCCCCTTCATTTTTGTTGTTGAAAGTTATTTACATCAGAAATAAAGATGGAAATGAAGCCACAGAAAGAGTTATACACCCTAAAAGAAGGAATCCCACAGCATTGTAAGTTTCCTGTGTGAATCACTTTTTTGGTGTCCCTCATTTTGGGTCTTTCCCACAGTGCATCTCGTGTGGCAGATTGAGAGGAATGATTTCAGCACCATCGGTGAAAGTTTCAGGAAGTTATGAGCAGAAACTGTTCTGCAATCTTAACCACTAGCAGGTACCACCAAGTGCCCACTCTACTATTTTAAGGTAATTAACATTTCTCCCTTGACATCAGTAAAAATCAACTTTTGCCTGCTGCTAATTTTCTATCTGGTTACTGCAGCTACTCTGTGTTTGAATGAAAGTGGAAAGAAGCTGTTACCAACTATTTACACAGTACAAACAATGACTCACATGGGAAGAGATGTACCCATATGTTAATGAGCAGTGGAGGCCTTGATCAAAGTACAGTTATTTCTCCTTGAACGTTTTGGAAAACTGATGGTAGCCTGGTGAACAATTTGATGCCTAAGGGCATGATCATTACAGATGTACAACTCCTTTCCAGTTTCACTAACGGCTTCCATTGCTCATACCTAAGATATTTATATTTATTTGTGCTCCGATTTGCGCCTTACTGCTTGCTTAGTACACCGCTACCTCGATATAACGCCACCCGATATAACACGAATTTGGATATAACGCGGTAAAGCAGTGCTCCGGGGGGGGCAGGGCTGCGCACTCCAGTGGATCAAAGCAAGTTCGATATAACGCGGTTTCACCTATAACGCGGTAAGATTTTTTTAGTTCCCGAGGACAGCATTATATGGAGGTAGAGGTGTACTAAATCCGTTCAAATTCAAATATGGATATCAAAAAGGGGGTCAATAGGGTCTGTCTCACCAAGGGTGAAATTCACTCCTGTGCACCAGGTCAGCACAGACCCATTTTAAGCCCTAGTTTGAGGACACAAGTGATACATAGGCATTGTGCCGGCCTTGTGCACAGTGTGAATTTCACCTAGTAAGATCTGTGATGACAAGGAAGGGTGACAATGAGCTCTGATCCATTCACATGTTGTAAGCCTATTGTGGGATCTCATCAACAGCAGGATTCAGACCTAGCAATTCAGTTTCTTGCCCTAAATTGCTATCCCTTTTATTTTTCCATTGCAGATCATACCTAAATGGCCATGTGTTCAGAACATTATTTTCTTTGTCATTTTTAAAAGAACCTATGTTTTCCGTATTCAGAGCTCATGCTGACCTGCCATCTCTATTGCATTAGGGTAACATTTTCAAAAGTGCTTGAATGACGTAGAGTCCTAAGTCCCATTTTCAAAATGACTTAGGTACTTAGGGACCTACGTTCTAGTGACTTTCAGTGTGATTTAGGAGTCTAAGTCACATATGTAGTTTTGAAAAGTTTCAATCAAAAGATGTTAAGGTTAGAAGTTATACAAAAAGTCAGCACCAGTCATAAATCAGTTAAGCCTATGGGGCATTGTCACCCTCATTTAACAGATGGAGGTAATGGAGGCACAGAGGAGTGAAATGACTTACCCAAGTTTACACAGCTAACCATTGGCAGAACCAAGAATAATGGGGCTACCACCACCTCCATTGGGAAATTAGTCCACAGCCCAACCAGTCTAAGTAGTAGAAGATATTCTTGATGGAGACCTTACATTTTCCTTTGCCTACTTTCATTCCATAACTCCTTGTTAGTCTCACAGACACATAGACTTTAAGGTCAGAAGGGACCATCGTAATCGTCTAGTCTGACCTCCTGCACATTGCAGACCACAGAACCTCACATACCCACTCCTGTAATAGACCCCAATCTCTGGCTGAGTTACTGAAGTCCTCAAATCATACTTTAAGACTTCAAGTTACAGAGAATCCACCATTTATAGTAGTTTAAATCTGCAAGTGACCCATGCTGCAGAGGAAGGTGAAACCCCTCCAGGGTCTCTTCCAATCTGACCCAGGAGAAAATTCCTTCCCAACCCCAAATATGGTGATCAGTTAGATCCTGAGCATGTTGGCAAGACCCACCAGGACACCTGGGAAGGAATTCTTTGTAGTTACTCAGAGCCCTCTGTGATGCTCTGTACCTCAGGCAAACACCTTACGCCCCCATGTTCATCTTTATAAAATGGTTGTGTAGTATCCAATGCAAAGTTTGTCATGTTGGGTGTCTTTGGAAGGATCATGATGCACTGAGCATGGTGTTATAGTGATGTTATAGTAATTGTTACAGTAATGTTATAGGTTATAATTTCATGTATATAGTTATGAGGCTGAAAATGTATCCTCATGGCTTAAAGCAAGCCCAGGCAAAAACTCTCCAAGAGCAGAGGGGCAGTTCACACCTCATCAGGGCAGATATGGGACAAACCCAGCCCAGCCTCGCAGGAACAAAGGATGCTGGCCTAGACGGCAACAAAAGAATCTGTTAGACTCTCCAGGGAGTCAACCCCCTTCCTTTGGTCAGTTTGGAACTGTGATGAGTAATGCTCACCTGACTCTGAAGGGGGGGAGCCAAGAGGGAAGAAAGGACATGATAAAAGGGAGAGACATTTGCCATGCTCTTTCTCTCTCTTCCACCTATATCTACAGACACCACACCAAGCTACTGAAGTGCTGATCAAAGGGGAGAGCCTGGTTTGAAGAGCAACCAGCCAGCCTGGTTGCTTAGAACTTAGAAGCTTCTAAGTTTGTAAGGGCATTGAAAGGGTTAAGTTCAGCTTAGAATGCATTTTGCTTTTATTTCATTTGACCAAATCTGACTTATTTTTTGACTTATAATCACTTAAAATCTATCTTTATAGTTAATAAATCTGTTTGTTTGTTCTGCCTGAAGCAGCGCATTTGTTTGAAGTGTGACAGAGACTCCTCTTGGGATAATGAGCCTGGTGCATATCAATTTCTTTGTTAAATTGACGAACTCATATAAGCTTGCAGCGTCCAGTGGGCATAACTGGACACTGCAAGACGGAGGTACCTAGAGTTGTGTCTGGGACTGGAGGTATTGGCTAGTGTCATTCGGTTGCACAATCCGAGGAGCAGCTTACATGCCAGAGGCTGCGCGAGAACAGCCCGGGAGTGGGGGTTCTCACGGCAGAGCAGGGTAAGGCTGGCTCCCAGAGTCAAGGATTGGAGTGACCTAGCAGTTCACCGGTCCAGACAACACCAGAGGTGAACATCATACCCTCCCCATCTAGTGTCCCCGTCTCTGGCAATTAGGGATTTTTGCTACTGGCAGTCATGGATGGGCCACATGCCATTGTAGACAGTCCCATCATACCATCCTCTTCACAAACTTTTCAAGCTCAGTCTTGAAGCCAGCTAGGGTTTTTGGCCCTTGGCACATCCAAAATAATTCCTCTCCTTATTTGGTATTCATATCCTTCAAATACTTTTAAATGGCTCTTATTCCTCTTCCATTATCAGCCGTTTTCTGGATAAGCTATTTAGTTCTTTGACTCTTTCCTCATAAGCCAGTCCCTCCAACTGCTTAGTCCTAATGCTGTTTGACTTAGCTGTCTTAGCCATCTAAGACCCTAGTCCACCAACACAGTGCTAGAAAGGTCAAGCCTTTGAGTACCAATCTCTGCTCACTAACACACGCACCAGGGCTTGTTGTAAAGGTAGGCAAATTGCCCCAAGGTATTTTTAGGCAGAGAAGAGCAGGATGTGGTTTGACTCTAGGACTGCAGC
The DNA here is from genome assembly GCF_013100865.1 of Trachemys scripta elegans. Lineage (NCBI taxonomy): Eukaryota > Metazoa > Chordata > Testudines > Emydidae > Trachemys > Trachemys scripta. Next base: position 106,365,827 of record NC_048298.1, on the reverse strand, counting down.
TCAGCAGATTCTCCCAGTAGCAAAACAGTCAGGCAAAAGGCGAAAGAAAAGCAAAACTGCTTAGTATTGCTGGGCAAAGCCTAGATTCTCTCTAAAAGGAAATTCAAGGAAATGTCTGTACAGATGTGGAATCAAATCTTTAATGTTTACAAAAGATAGGCCCAAGCTGGAAAGTTTGGATCTTGGTTGAGATCCAAACTTCCCCCAAATTCAGGGGTGTTTCTGGTTCTTTTTAATGGGTAAAATTTACCCCTGTGAAGAGGGCCAACACAAGATCGATGCACCACTGAATCTATTTTAAAGCCTCAAAATAGAGCTTCGGGGCCTGCTTCAGAGCCAATTGAAGTCAATGGGAGTTGTCCATTGACTTCAATGAACTTTGGATCAAGCTCTTTGCAAGGGGTGACCTTCACCCACAGGGTATTTTGGTTTGATTTGGTTTGGGTTTTTATCTGAAACTGTGAAAAATGTATCTCTGCATGAACAATGTTTTTATGAACAAGATTTTGGGTGCTAACTTTTTCCCCCTAATATTTAATTTTTCTAAAATGTGCCCATTGAAGTCACTGGCAAAAATTCCATTTAATTCAATGGTTCAGGATCAAGCCGTAGATGATGATGCTCAGAATTAAAATAACAATTAATACATGCAGCTTGCTTTCTTTTTTCCTCATTATTCTGGCTGGAAACAGGCTGTCCTAAAAATGCACCAATTGTTCTGCTGTCTCTATTTAAATTGGAAGTAATGCAATTTATTAGTATGCAATAATATTTAGTGTATATTTTATTATACATTTTTTATCACTCTCTAGTTATTTTTAACTATAATCTTTAATGTATAGACTTGCATCTCTTTTCCTGTTTCTCTTTTTTATTAGGCTTCTAGAGATCCTCTCAATGTGAATCAGACAAAGACTTATATTGGTCTAGAAGTATTAAAATGTAAATTAAAAAATTGAAGCTAATGTAAGAAACTAAGAAAATATTGTGAAAAATCTCTCTAATCAAAGATATATGATTCATATATTGAATATATATGAATACTTGAAAGAGTTGTTTGAAAATAGAGGATGCAATGGGCATGAAAATTCCACCCCCTATTTTTCTTGGGAATTAAAAGCTTAAAAGAAAAATGTTACCGCTCCAAAGCTGGTTGAAAAGTGGGATGACATTTTCATGAAAGTGTTGACTCCTTTTTTTTTTTTTTTTTTTTTTGGTCACAATTCAAAATATCAACATCATAAAATCATCAATACTTCAAATTTCTGTGAGCAGCTCCAACATTTAGCACTAATATTGCTCTTTTCAGCTGCAGATCGCAAGCAACTTTGCCAAGGAGGTAAGTGTCAGAGAAATAGAGATGCTATATGCCTTGCCCAAGTTACAGTGACTCAGTGGAGGAGTCAAGACTACAACTTAGTTCTCTTAACTTCCATGTTGATGCCCTATTAAAAGTGTCAGCAAGAGTATTCTTAGTGGGTTAAAGTTTTCAATGACTGTAAATTCATTGCTCCCTTCTTTCACCATTGCACTAATGTGTTTTATGGCTACAATCAAATTTTGACAAAATGTTGGAAAGAAAACAAACCAAGCCAAGATTTATAAGTGCACTCTGAGATGGATAAATAATGGCAGTTGCAACTGAAAGGGCAGTGGCTGAATGTTTGGAAGCAGGAGGTCTTATTGATATGAGCATGCCTTATTCTGTATTGGCTTTAAAAACTCAGCCATTTGTCTGGTCAGAACTTGGCTGGGTGGCCACCTTAGAATACTTCTTGTTCTGAGCTTATTTCTTTTGTCTTAGCGCAATGGCTAATGTTAATGTTTAGCTATACTTTTAATAAGATTTTATTTTGAAACGCCTTACATGTCGTGTTTGATGTCTTGCCTGGTAGACTTGTGGGAATACTCTGCATTGTTATGCAGGAAGTTTGGGTTTGATCCCTCCTTGTGTTATCATATTCCCTAGGAATTCATTGTTACAAAAATAAAAGCATTAGCCTACAGCCAGACTGCTATGGGCAGGGATGTTTGTGATGTTTTGGGGCTCACCCGGACCAGTAAGAGGTATTGTCACCACCTGACCTGTAATATTGGGGGCCTTTATGCTGTCCAGCTATAGTTCAATTCCATGACACTCATAGGTATAGTTTGATTTCTATATTTGGGGGGAGTCAAAGGGTGTGGAGGTGAGGTGATGCGGGGGATCTGGGAGTGGAGGGGTGGGGGCTCTGAATGCAGGGTGAGACTCTGCAGGGTAGGGATTCAAGAGCAGAGGAGTCCAAATGCAAGGGGGTTGGATGGACAGGGGGGAGCTCCCCATACAGTGACCCCTCCTCCCTGCGGCTGAGCAATGATGGGGGCAGGAAGCAGGGGAGAGGAGCAGACATAGGTGCTGGCTTCCTCATTTCCCTGGGGGTTCTGAACCCTGGCTCCACCCCAGGCCCTAATCCACCCCTTTCCCCCAGGCCCCACCTGCACCCCGTCTCTTCCTGCCCCTTCCCGCCCCTGCTCTGCCCCCGTCCTGCCTCTTCCTGCCCCATTCCACCCCCTCTCCTGAGCACGCCCTGCCCTCACTCTGCCCCCTCCTCCCCAGCGCCACCACTGAACAGCTGATCGTGGCGAGCAGGAGGCACTGAGAGGGAGGGGGAGGAGCTGATTGGCAGGGCTGCCGGTGGGTGCTGAGCACCCACTATTTTTTTCCATGGGTGCACCATCCTTGGAACACCCACGGAGTAAGCGCCCATGTGGGTGAGGAGCTTCCTGCAGCCAGGGAGGTTCCTGGGGGTGGGTCTGACGGGGCTCCAGCTGCTCCAGGGGAAGAGGAAATCCCATTTCCCCACCACCACCCCACCCCCAGCAACTGAGCCAGGCACAGAATTCTAATTCCCCTAGGACTAATTCACTCTTGTCACTCGCCTGGGCTGTACACTGCACAGACGCTTGGGAAGCAGCTCAGCTGCCTGCCTCTCCTGGTTTTCTGCTTTCCTGCCCTCCCCTTACACAGACCATGAGGGGGAAACTGACCTGCTAGCAAAGAACAAGTGGCTGCTCCCCCGCAACATTCCTCCATGTCCCCCTAGGGGGCTGAGGGGGAAGGGGCAAGCAGCAACGCCAGGCGCTCTGTGCCTGCTGGTCAGGTTCCACAGTTTTCTGTGCCATAGGAAGCTCCTGCAACTGTTCTGCCATGCCAGCTTCAGTCTCTGGCAGGTTCTCCCTGCAGATTCTTTCCCCAAGGACACATGGCTGGGGGAAGGGAGGATGCACCACAGTTCTGGGTTGGGAAGGGGGGGGGTGAGAGGGGGAGTGGTAGCCTGAGCTGTGCCCCATGTTACAATTCTGCTTCAGAGTGTGTGCACCAATACAGAAGGTTATGTATGAGCAACTAGAGTTATAGGGAAAAATGGTAGCACCTTCTATTATATTGCTTTATTTCCTGACTAATATGCCATATTGCTTAGTGTTGTGTGATCCCAATGTTGTGTGAGTCTGTACTGAGAAATATTTTGCACTAAAGAGAGTGCTTCTGCCATCAGAAACAGAACAGGGAACAGATATAGGAACAGCAACTCAATCTATTCCAAGCTGTCTTTACTTCTGTACCATAGGTGGAAAACTAGAGTTGAGCCTGAACCAAAACCTAAGGTCTGAACATCCCTGAATGTTAGGATAGTTCAGTTCCAGATTCAAATGCAGTGTCCAGGCCTGGTCTTTATAATGGGTCAAACCAAACCTCAGATCTGAAAAACCTCAAACTACAGGGAAGTTTGGAATCATATCTGGTATGTTTTCTGGTTCTGGCCTGGGGCTGTGCAAAATTGAGACTCAGCCTGCTCCTCTTGAATCTTTGGCAAGAGCTATTCAGCTAACTAAAAGAAACTTGAGGGACCTCCAAAAACACATGCATGGTAGCACCCTGGTTCTGATCACCTTCCCTTTGCCACCCTGGTTCTGATCACCTTCCCTTTGCACATGTTCTGGGGTTTCTGTTATTAAATCCTAGGGTACAGTATAATAATGCACATGGCACTTTTCATCTGAAGATCACAAAGGTGGAAAGCCATTATTATTTCCATTTTTCAAGCGAGGAAACTGAGGCATGAATTACTTATGCAAGATGTCTTTGCTTGCTAAAGGGTGCTGCAGCAACAGAAAGAACAAAGTAATGCCATGTTCTCAATTCTCCATTTTTTTCCCCACCTAAGTAAAAACTCCTAGATGAAAGGTACAGTTCCTTGAACTTGTGTGAAAAGCTGTCCAAATCTATCGCAAATCTAAAAGACTTGCCTTTTGCATGTGAGTTTGAGGTTATGACAGGAGAATAAATGAGTGATCAGGATGAGTTGATAACAGCAATAAATCCAGCCTATGGGGAAAATTTGTCTTTTATGCAGGAACTATGGACATTGTAGAAGAGTTTAGATATTCCTGTGATGCAATTACCAGCAAGACAGACAAGCACACAGATAGCTAGATATAGATAGATAAGAGGAAGAATGGCTTTGAAAATACTGCTTGGAACATGAAAAGATTTCAAGTGCCCTGAACTGGCACAGATCAGACACTTGGGCACAATGAAGTTGGTTTGTGGCCATAGCATGCAAAGCATCAGAACAATAGGAAGAAACAGTGGAATCATCTAGTTTTGTTTGTTAAATAGACTGAGGCCAAAATCCTGCCCTTACTTCAAGCAACCTCACATGGTGAGAGGACAGGGGAAGAGGACCTATAACCCCCTATCACTACGGGGCATGATGGTTGAAAGTGAAAGGTTGCAATGCACTGTTATGTGCTATTTAAGTTCCCCAGATCAGGAGGAGTATGCCTTTTCCTGCAGTTGCCTGCTAGCGTGTGCAGATGCTGTCAACATATTCAGTAGATGACTGACAGCCAGCCTAGACAACCCCTCTACCCAGCAGAGAGTGCCCCTTTAGGGACAAATGGTTTGGCATATTAGCTGAGACCATCTCTTTGTACCCTAGAGATCATGTTTTGTTGGTTGCAAAGGGAGACGGGGCTCCCTACATTTTTTCCCCTCACCTATAGAGCAGTGGGCAGTATTCTCTTAAGCCGGGGATGAAAAGCTATACTGTCTGATTTGAATTTGTTTACTGAAACTTGCCAATGCAGAGAATTGGGAAGGAGAATGATGCCCATGGGTGGGTTAGTCAGTTTTCAGTACTTGCTATGTAAGAGGGTCCTGTCATCAAGAGCACTAATCAGCCAATGAAAATTGTTCTGGATAGGTTTTTATCCACTGTTTCACTGGCTGAGAGTGGTGTCACTCAGTATCTGGAGAAGAATTGTGTGGGTGGAGATGAGAAGTAAGCCGGAGGCTAGCCCTGTCAGCTTGGTTGTGTAGTTTAATTAAACACATAGTAAAACAGTTGCTTTTTCTAATTTGCCTCAAGATTATTATTTTATAAAATTCTTTAGTCCAATCACATCTCCCATTTCCTTAGGCCTTATCTAGACTACAGGGGAATGTTTTTTTGTTTTTTTGTTTTTTTTTTTTTGGTCTGTGTTTTTGGTATATGACAAGGCCTTACTGAAGCTCAGAATATTATTACTTCCTTCCCTCTTGCAACCACTTTCTTACTGAGATTCTGGCCGGTCCCACTGCCATTCTGATACCAGTTCTTAACTGGGGCCCAGTCCATTCTAGTTGCTCTCCTGCTGTCTAATCTTTCTCTCTTTCCTCTCAGTGCCTTTTTGGGGTTCTCATGGTCTTCTTCTCATCTGTCTAGTTCTGTTATTTCTGTCTGCCATCTGCTTGCAATAGCTCTCTCTCTACCTTTCTTCTCTCATTCTCAGTGGGGCTGGCCCAGCCCTGCACCCACCTCCTCTCTCTTTAATCTGAATTTTTTGAGTGTATTGAATTGGATTTTTATCTGAGTAATTGCAAAGCACTTGAAGGGCTTTCCATCAGCAGTATATAAATAAAATGGATCAGAATAGATTGGATTGCTGCTTCTACATCCGTTCCCATATTCTCTTTCTGACAGGTCCTGACACCCACACATGCTCCTTGCTCAGACTCAGCTAGGTCTTATTGCTTTCATTCTCAGTGTGGTATTGGTGGCAGGCTTTATATTCCTCATAACTTCCTCTTCTGACAGAGATTTTCACCTTGTTTTCTACCTCCTTGTCTTAATGGTACACTTTAAATGCTAAACAACTTGATGATCTGGTCCCTTCATTAAGACTTCACATGGGCCAGCACTGTGCTTACTCTCCTTGTGAACGCCCAAAATGTTACGTCACTGCTAATTTGCTTTAGAATTCCAACCAGTTTGCAACAAGTGTTTATAACTTTGGGTCCCACAGCAAATGAGCATAGCCAAATGAATAATTTGCAATTGGTATTTTATCTAATGAATTTAGCATTTTCCCCCACTAGTTGAATATGCATGAGCAGATCCTGATTTCCTCAAATGTATCTAGTTTGAATTATTTGCCTACATTTTTGTGCTGTTTTAACTCTATGTATCAAACACAAATAGTTCGGTGTGAGCTTTCAATACTTGATATTTGCTATTCATATTGTGTTAAGTTGTAACTGATCAATAAGTTCCCTGGAATTGTTTCTGATACTTGAGTGGATGAGCATGCATATACCTTTGGCCTGATGACTTGTACATGCACAATTAAATTTTGGGGTTGATTAATATTTGTGTACACAGCTTTGAAGTTCACTTGCCATGAGTATTTGTGCTGGTAAAGTTGTTTGCTTGGATGTTTGCAGAAAGAGAACGCAAAAGAGGCATAAGCAGAACCAAGGAGAATTCATTCAAAACATTTCAGCAGTCACCATTAAAAAAAAAAAAAAAAAAAAAAGATTTATTTGCCCAGATCTTTAACTAAGCACTGGAGGGAGAACAAGTGCGCCTGAGTCAGATGTTCCCTGTTCCCCAAATCTGAGAAATGCAGAAGCAGAAAGACAGCTGGAAACAGAGGCAGAGGAGACAGTGGATTTTTGTGTGTGTGATCTTTTCTTAGGTCATATGTTCACTTCTCTGCCTATGGGCCAGAACCAGATCCGGGGGAGTGTGACCAGCTTTCCTTTCTTTGTGATTATATCAGAGAGGGGAGGCCCTGAAATATGTTCTGTTGTAAGATGGGGTCACGCTATGGTGGTGGTTGAGAACCTCTGTCATGCGACATGCGGCGGCAGTATCTGCAAAGACAGTGTGATAGCTCTGTGGGGACACGTTGGGGCTGGGGAGCGTGGAGCCAGTGCTTAAGGTGGTCTGAAAAAAGTGTCAGAGTAGCAGCCGTGTTAGTCTGTATCCGCAAAAAGAACAGGAGTACTTGTGGCACCTTAGAGACTAACAAATTTATTAGAGCATAAGCTTTCGTGGACTACAGCCCACTTCTTCGGATGCATATGCTCTAATAAATTTGTTAGTCTCTAAGGTGCCACAAGTACTTCTGTTCTTTTTGAAAAAGTGTGTCTGAGGGGGTTCCCATAAGCTGGGAGCACTAGCAGCAGCCCTGGGGACTTTAAGCACTGCATGGCGAAGTCTCCACTTCCCCTCCAACCACTGGCACCGTTGATTTTGTGGATCCAGAGCCGGGGTCGGGCTGCATGACACCGAGCCAACAGTTCGTGTCAAAGTGACAGGCCCCTTCCCCAGCTGGGGTCTGGCTGCGAAGGGACGCGGCAGGCTTCCAGGGCCGGGCAAGCCCCGTGCACGGTGCCCGTTCTGCACTCGCTCCCAGCCGCCTGGGGCTTCAGGCCGGGGACCCCTCCGCCCCTCTCCTCCCCAGCGCTGCCAGGCCTGTGCAGAGACATTTGAGGCCCGGGTACATCGTTCTTCCCCCTCCGTCACTTTATTTACACAGAGGTTACAGGCGTTGTGGGGACCCCAGAGCTCGGCCCCAGGACAATCTCCCCCTTTGCCCCTATGTCAGCCCCCTGGCTGCTGCCCACCAGCGGGGCCCAGCCCGGCAGGCACTAGGACCTAACGGGAGTGGGGCAGAGTAGGGGCGGAAGTGGTGTTCAGCGGGAGCGGAAGTGACCCGTGGTAGGGGCGGAAGTGGGTGAGGGTCGGAGGAGCGCTGTTGTTGCCGTTGCTGCCGAGGTGTTTAGGGGGCGTGTCCCGCTCGCGGCAGGTGAGGGGGGTTGAGGTTCGGGCCCGGCCCGTAGGCAGAGCCGCGGGGGCTGCCGCTAGATGGGTCCCCGGGGGACCCCAGTGTCCGGGTCACCCCAGGACTGGCCGTACTAGGAGGCCGGCGGCTCTGGGGCCTGGCGGGGGTGTCTGGGCTATGGCGGGGGGAGTCTCAGCAACTCCGCCCGTTACCTGACGCTTGTATGGGGAGCCCGGGCTGGGAGGGAAGGGGATGGGGATGGGGTTCGAGATGACATCTCACTGGGACATGTTGGTAGGACTTCTGAGTGTTACCTGCAGTCCCACAGGTGTGTGTGTGTGTTCTGTGTGTGACTTGCTGAGATGGTGCACTTGTTGCTGGAGGACATTGGATACGTAATATTAAAGTAAAGGGTTGTTGTAGCATTCTGGGGAAGTGGCTTAATTATATCGTTAATTATGATTCATGAGTTGGGCCTACAAAAAATAGGTGCATATCTTACCTTTGGTGCATAATAGATCTCCTGCAGATATTGGGGTTTATACAAGTAAACTGGGTAAAATGACAATTTTGTAATAACAAAACTCCTAGTTATGGACATTACTAGTATATTCATCAATGGTCTGTGGCAAAGCTTGCGTGATTGTATATATGGTTATATATATGTGCATGTGTACATATACATTTACATTTATAATTCTGGGTCTGGTTCTATTCAATATCTTTATCAGTGATTTAGATAACAGCACAGAGAGTACATGTACAAAGTTTGTGGACGATACCAAGCTGGAAGGGGTTGCAAGTGCTTTGGAGGTTAGATTAAAATTCAAAATGATCTGGACAAACTGGAGAAATTGTCCGAAGTAAATAGGATGAAATTCAATAAGGATAAATGCAAAGTACTCCACTTAGGAAGGAACAATCAGTTGGACGCATACAAAATGGGAAATGACTGCCTAGGAAGGAGTGCTGCAGAAAGGGATCTGGGAGTCATAGTGGACCATAAGCTAAATATGAGTCAACAGTGTAACACTGTTGCAAAAAAAGCAAACATAATTCTGGGATGTATTAGCAGGAGTGTTGTAAACAAGACATGAGAAGTAATTCCTCTGCTCTACTCTGCGTTGATTCAGCTGGAGTATTGTGTCCAGTTCTGGATGCCACATTTCAGGAAAGATGTGGACAAATTGGAGAAAGTCTAGAGAAGAGCAACAAAAATGATTAAAGATCCAGAAAAAATGACCTATGAGGGAACATTGAAAAAATTGGGTTTGTTTCTTCTGGAAAAGAGAAGACTGAAAGGGGACATAACAGTTTTCAAGTATATAAAAGGTTGTTACAAGGAGGAGGGAGAAAAATTGTTCTTCTTGTCCTATCCTCGGAGGTTAAGAAGCAATGAGCTAAAATTGCAGCAAGGGAGGTTTAGATTGGACATTAGGAAAATCTTCCTAACTGTCAGGGTGGTTAAGCAGTGGAATAAATTGCCTAGGGAGGTTGTGGAATCTCCATCATTGGGGATTTTTAAGAGCAGGTTAGACAAACGCTTGTAAGGAATGGGCTAGATAATACTTAGTCCTACCATGAGTGCAGGGGACTGGACTAGATGACCTCTTGAGGTCCCTTCCAGTCCTATGATTCTATGTATGCCAGGCACTTGCTGTTATTTTTTGTCCTTTGATTATTTGGTAATTTGGCAATTACCAGACTTGTGTACATGTTTGGTAATTTTTGAAAATATGATTAATGACTTTGAGAGTTAGCATCACATTTCTGTGAATGCTTACATCTCTGAGTTGCTTCAGGCTGTTGCAGATGCAGGAAGGCAACTTTGCTTCAGTTTTGTATCAGTTACTGCTTGGTTTGCATTTGAAAGACTCTCTTCACAACCCTAGACATTTACTTTAAAAAGAGTTTGCATTTTGCAGAATCTGAATCAGTACCTCAAATGGATCTGATAGTAGATACCACTGCATTTGAAGATTTTTGGCCCCTCCCCAGAATCATAGGCACCATCCCATTCACAGAAATAAAGCTTACTTGTGGGTGGAGGCAGGGCTTAAAGTGGACTGAATCACTTGGAGTCACAGAACTATTAAAAAAAATTATCTGAGTCAGGTCTGAGGCAAGTAAATAGCTGCTGACAGGACATTGTAAGTGTATTAAAGAACCACTCTGAGATTTAAAAATATGTTGCAAACAAATGCAGTTGTTCCTAGTAATGACAGATCTGTGACCAATTTAAGCCTTAGAAAGAGGGGCTTGATAACCTATGAGATTCATACTGATGTATAATGGTCTGTTTTGATGGGATGACAAGTTTGGAACAGGCTTTGTTCCGGCCCTTATTGTGCTCTCCACAGCTGTGGACTGTATTGTTCAAATCCTGCAGTGGAAGCAGTGCAGTACTATAAGGCTTTGAATTGCAGTTTGTATATTGGGCATGGAGAATTTCTAAAGAATCCCTGAATGATGAACGCTGTTGTGTACTCATTATGATGTAATTTGTGTACACATAGGAAAGCCCTTGCTTTAGTTACTCAGTACTGATGGAGAAAGAATTGCTGCCATTTGAAATATGTAGTGAGGAATACTCTACAAGCAAAAGCTGCAGTGTGTGTTTGGGGGGAGGGAGTAAGCTTGTGAAACTGGTTCAGTCATCATTACCCAGGACATCAGCTGATGGTTTGCAGTAAAGTTATGATGAATAATCTTCTAAAAAAATTATTAATCTGAATATCAAGTAGTTGCTGTTGAACCAGCAACTAATGCAAAGAAAGCCACCGGCTTGTGGAAGATTTGTAGTTCAGCAGTGCATTATAATCCATTTTTTAATGTTCCAGAGAGAGCTCTGTTTTTTAAAAGTACAAATTTTGGATTTAAGCTGTACATTGGTATGCTTATAGTAATATTACTAACCATTGACTAAAATAGATGCCTCTCTTGCACTGTGGAGATGCATTTGTCAAATAAATGCGTGGGTAATGTTTTAAAAATAAACACATGCTATTGTGATAAATGCATTCATTCTAATAAAATTCTTCTGTGTTGAAAATAAAGAGTGAGTCAGCCAACAGTAGTACATATAGTTGCTGACAGGCATAATAACTGCTGTGAAAAAAGTTGTTATTGAGGCCACATCAGCAATGGTGGGCACAGATAATATTTACTCTAATACTGAGTGAAAAACTTTGCCCCATTGTAAAATCACAGCATGCAATGTTAAACTGATCAGTGATTGATTCAAGGTCTTTCCTATCAAAAAGAGGTGACTCTCATTTCTCTGAGAGCATTGCAGATATGCTTCCACCACTAGACGAGGGGGTCTCACCCTGAGGAAAAGTACGCTTTCTCTGGGCCTTTTTGCCTCTTTACTGTGATTGGTCCATTTATAGGCAATCAGTGCCAGCTGCGGTGGTGATTCATTCGGTGTGAACAAATGTCTGCTAGGGACTGGACTGAGACCACCATCTCACTTCTCTTAGGGTATGTCTACACTACGAAATTAGTTCGAATTTATAGAAGCCGGTTTTATTGAAATCGGTTGTATACAGCCGATTGTGTATGTCCACACAATAAAATGCTCTAGGTGCTCTAGTCGGCAGACCGCGTCCACAGTACGAGGCTAGCGTCGACTTCCGGAGCATTGCACTATGGGTAGCTATCCCACAGCTATCCCACAGTTCCCGCAGTCTCCGCCGCCCCTTGGAATTCTGGGTTGAGATCCCAATGCCCGGATGATGCAAAACAGTGTCGCGGGCGGTTCTGGGTACATGTCGTCAGGCCCCTCCCTCCCCCGTCACAGCAACGGCAGACAATAGATTCGCGCCTTTTTATCTGGGTTACCTGGGTTACCTGTGCAGACAACATGGAGCCCGCTCAGCACAGCTGAGCTCACCGTCACCATATGTCCTCTTGGTGCCGGCAGACGTGGGACTGCATTGCTACACAGCAGCAGCTGCTAACTGCCTTTTGGCGGTAGACGGTGCAGTAGACTGGTAGCCTTCATCGGCGATCTGGGTGCTGGCAGCCGTGGGGCTTGCCTTTTGGCAGTAAATGGTGTATTATGACTGTTAGCCGGCCTATTACAAGTCGGGTCATCGCACGTTAGCAGAGTCTTCCCTGAGCAGCAGCTCGTACAATAGGCCTGAAGACCATCGTCATACACCGCCCCGTATTTGCTGCCAAGCACCCAGAAAGATGCCGAGGGCTATCAGTCACGCTGCACCGTCGTCTTAAGATATAAAAAAATAGATTTTCTCTGTATTCATTTGCTTCCCCCTCCCTCCGTCAAATCAACGGCCTGCTAAACCCAGGGTTTTCAGTTTAATCTTTGGGGGGGACCAGTCTGTGACAGTTGTTTGTGTCTCTCCCTGATGCACAGCCACCGTTCTTTATTTTAATTCCCTGTGCCTGTACGCCATGTCGTCACTCGGCCCCCCTCCCTCCTTCCCCTAGGCCGTCAGATACTACGTTTGCGCCACAGCTCGAGCCGAGAAGCGGTTCGCGCCTTTTCTTTGAATTCTGGGTTGAGATCCCAATGCCCGGATGATGCAAAACAGTGTCGCGGGCGGTTCTGGGTACATGTCGTCAGGCCCCTCCCCCCTCGTCACAGCAACGGCAGACAATAGATTCGCGCCTTTTTACCTGGGTTACCTGTGCAGACAACATACCACGGCAAGCATGGAGCCCGCTCAGCTCAGCTGAGCTCACCGTCACCATATGTCCTCTGGGTGCCGGCAGACGTGGGACTGCATTGCTACACAGCAGCAGCTGCTAACTGCCTTTTGGCGGTAGACGGTGTAGCATGAGTGATAGCCGTGGGGCTGGCAGCCGTAGTGCTGCATTGCACCAGCCCCTTCCAGGCGATGGTATATTATGACTGGTACCCGTCGTCATCATACTGGTATGGCTGTCAATCATGGCCACCTGGGCAGACATGCTACTGTTTTGATGATGACGGTTACCAGTCATAATATACTATTTTCTGCCAATTGCCCAATATTGTCTGCTAAGCACCCAGAAGAGGCCGAGGGCGATGCTGGGTGCTGGCGGACGTGGGGCTGGCAGACGTGGGGCTGCATTGCTACACAGCAGCAGCCCCTTGCCTTTTGGCAGATGATGGTATATTATGATTGGTATCCGTCATCGTCATACTGGTATGGCTGTCACTCATGCTGCAGCGTCGGCTGCCACCTTAAGATGTAAAAAATAGATTTGTTCTGTGTTCATTTGCTTCCCCTTCCTCCGTGAAATCAACGGCCTGCTAAGCCCAGGGTTTCCAGTTTAATCTTTGGGGGGACCATTCTGTGTGACAGTTGTTTGTGTTTCTCCCTGTTCCTGTACCTGTACGCCATGTCGTCACTCGGCCCTCCCTCCCTCCCTCCCGCCCTCCTTCTCCTGGTCCATCAGATACTACTTTCGCGCCTTTTTTCTGACCAGGCGCCATAGCTAGCACTGGGATCATGGAGCCCGCTCAGATCACCGCGGCAATTATGAGCACTATGAACACCACGCGCATTGTCCTGGAGTATATGCAGAGCCAGAACATGCCAAGGCGAAACCCGGACCAGGCGAGGAGGCGATTGCAGCACGGCGACGAGAGTGATGAGGAAATTGACATGGCCATAGACCTCTCACAAAGCACAGGCCCCAGCAATGTGGAAATCATGGTGTCACTGGGGCAGGTTGATACCGTGGAACGCCGATTCTGGGCCCGGGAAACAAGCACAGACTGGTGGGACCGCATCGTGCTGCAGGTATGGGACGATTCCCAGTGGCTGCGAAACTTTCGCATGCGTAAGGGCACTTTCATGGAACTTTGTGACTTGCTTTCCCCTGCCCTGAAACGCCAGGATACCAAGATGAGAGCAGCCCTCACAGTTGAGAAGCGAGTGGCGATAGCCCTGTGGAAGCTTGCAACGCCAGACAGCTACCGGTCAGTCGGGAATCAATTTGGAGTGGGCAAATCTACTGTGGGGGCTGCTGTGATCCAATTTGCCAGGGCAATGAAAGACCTGGTGATAGCAAGGGTAGTGACTCTGGGCAACGTGCAGTCAATAGTGGATGGTTTTGCTGAAATGGGATTCCCAAACTGTGGCGGGGCCATAGACGGAACCCATATCCCTATCTTGTCACCGGAGCACCAAGCCACCAACTACGTAAACCGCAAGGGGTACTTTTCAATGCTGCTGCAAGCCCTGGTGGATCACAAGGGACGTTTCACCAACATCAACGTGGGATGGCCGGGAAAGGTACATGATGCTCGCGTCTTCAGGAACTCTGCTCTGTTTCGAAAGCTGGAGGAAGGGACTTTCTTCCCGGACCAGAAAGTGACCATTGGGGATGTTGAAATGCCTATCGTGATCCTTGGGGACCCAGCCTACCCCTTAATGCCATGGCTCATGAAGCCATACACAGGCAGCCTGGACAGTAGTCAGGACCTGTTCAACTACAGGCTGAGCAAGTGCCGAATGGTGGTGGAATGTGCATTTGGACGTTTAAAAGCGCGCTGGCGCAGCTTACTGACTCGCTCAGACCTCAGCGAAAAGAATATCCCCATTGTTATTGCTGCTTGCTGTGCGCTCCACAATATCTGTGAGAGTAAGGGGGAGACCTTTATGGCGGGGTGGGAGGTTGAGGCAACTCGCCTGGCCGCTGATTACGCGCAGCCAGACACCAGGGCGGTTAGAGGAGCACAGCAGGGCGCGGTGCGCATCAGAGAAGCTTTGAAAACGAGTTTTGTGACTGGCCAGGCTACTGTGTGAAACTTCTGTTTGTTTCTCCTTGATGAACCCTCCAACCCCCCCCCCCCCCCCCCCC
>NC_048298.1:106330811-106350817 GCF_013100865.1 Trachemys scripta elegans | reverse complement strand
CCCCCCCCCCCCCCGACCCGGTTCACTCTACTTCCCTGTAAACCAACCACCCCACCCCACCCTCCCCTCCCCTCCCGCTTGCAGAGGCAATAAAGTCATTGTTTTTTCACATTCATGCATTCTTTATTAGTTCCTTACAGAGGTAGGGGGATAATTGCCAAGGTAGCTGGGATGGGTGGGGGAGGAGGGATGGAAAAGGACACACTGCATTTTAAAACTTTAACTCTTATTGAAGCCCAGCCTTCTGATGCTTGGGCGATCATCTGGGGTGGAGTGACTGGGTGGACGGAGGCCTCCCCACCGTGTTCTTGGGCGTCTGGGTGAGGAGGCTATGGAACTTGGGGAGGAGGGCTGTTGGTTACACAGGGGCTGTAGCGGCGGTCTCTGCTCCTGCTGCCTTTCCTGCAACTCAACCATACGCTCGAGCATATCACTTTGATGCTCCAGCAGACGGAGCATTGCCTCTTGCCGTCTGTCTGCAAGCTGACGCCACCTATCGTCTTCAGCCCGCCACCTCTCCTCTCGTTCATGTTGGGCTTTTCTCATCTCCGACATTGACTGCCTCCACGCATTCTGCTGTGCTCTATCAGCCTGGGCGGACATCTGCAGCTCCGTGAACATCTCGTCCCTCGTCTTACGTTTTCTCTTTCTAATGTTCACGAGCCTCTGCGAAGGAGAAACATTTGCAGCTGGTGGAGGAGAAGGGAGAGGTGGTTAAAAAAAGACACATTTTAGGGAACAATGGGTACACTCTTTCATTACAAGGTCGCATATTTCGGCTTGCAGGCAGCCATCGTAGGCCACAGTGTTTTGGCTTTTTTAACCTTCTTAACATGCGGGAAAGGTTGCAAACAGCAGCGCATTTCCCATATCAAGGATGAATTGGGTTGTCCATTTAAAATGGGGTTTCAATGTAAAAGGAGGGGGCTGCGGTTTCCCGGTTAACATGCGGCACAAACACAAGTAAACCCCCCCCCCCCCCACACACACACACGATTCTCTGGGATGATCACTTCACCCCTCCCCCCCACCGCGTGGTTAACAGCGGGGAACATTTCTGGTCAGAATAGCAGGAACGGGCGCCTCTGAATGTCCCCCTTAATAAAATCACCCCATTTCAACCAGGAGAGCTTTCTGGAGATGTCCCTGGAGGATTTCCGCTCCATCCCCATACACGTTAACAGACTTGCTTGCTTTTTTTTTGTAATGTTTACAAATATTTACAAAGTTACACTCACCAGAGGTCTCCTGTGTGCCCTGAGGGTCTTGGGTGAGTTCGGGGGTTACTGGTTCCAGGTCCAGTGTCACAAACATATCCTGGCTGTTGGGGAAACCGGTTTCTCCGCTTCCTTGCTGCTGTGAGCTACCTACAGTACCTCCATCGTCATCTTCCTCGTTCCCCGAACCGTCTTCCCTGTGTGTTTCTCCAGTGAGAGAGTCATAGCACACGGTTGGGGTAGTGGTGGCTGCACCCCCTAGGATCGCATGCAGCTCCGCGTAGTAGCGGCAAGTTTGCGGCTCTGCCCCGGACCTTCCATTTGCTTCTCTGGCTTTGTGGTAGGCTTGCCGTAGCTCCTTAATTTTCACGCGGCACTGCTGTGTGTCCCTGTTATGGCCTCGGTCCTTCATGGCCTTGGAGATCTTTTCTAATACTTTTCCATTTCTTTTACTGCTACGGAGTTCAGCTATCACTGCTTCATCTCCCCATATGGCGAGCAGATCTCGTACCTCCCGTTCGGTCCATGCTGGAGCTCTTTTGCGATCCTGGGAGGACTCCATGACGGTTACCTGTGCTGATGAGCTCTGCGTGGTCACCTGTGCTCTCCACGCTGGGCAAACAGGAAATGAAATTCAAACCTTCGCGGGTCTTTTCCTGTCTACCTGGTCAGTGCGTCTGAGTTGAGAGCGCTGTCCAGAGCGGTCACAAGGAAGCACTGTGGGATAGCTCCCGGAGGCCAATAACATCGAATTCCGTCCACACTACCCCAATTCCGACCCGCAAAGGCCAGTTTTATCGCTAATCCCCTCGTCGGAGGTGGTGTAAAGAAACCGGTTTAAAGGGCCCTTTAAGTCGAAAGAAAGGGCCTCGTTGTGTGGACGTGTCCAGGCTTAATTCGGTTTAACGCTGCTAAAGTCGACCTAAACCCGTAGTGTAGACCAGGCCTTAGACCACTCAGTAGCCATAACTGGAAATGGCTTGCAGTCTTCTGACCCAGATCAGGTGACCTAAAGGTGAAAGGCTCTATATCTATTGCCAATTTTCTGAGGCATCCAGTCTTTCTAGAGTACTGAGATTACTCTGGAACAGAACAGATACCACTTCCTCTGCCTGATGCAAGGTCTGGAAGCAAACTTATTTTGATGTCTCCCTTGGGAAATTTTCTGCATTTGTCTTCCTTTGAGTCTTGTTCTGCTGTTTTGCCACTCCCCTCTTTCTGCTCTGGTTAGGCTGTCGTGATTTGGGAAGGATGTCTGGGGGTCCCTTGATGTGTTTGTTTAATTATATTTGGTTGATGAACTCGTCTCATTTAGAAAGTGGAAAGAGCTAAAATGGCAACATTATTAAATCCATGTGTTCCCTGGGACTGCTTTGTGAAGACAGAAATGCCCAACCCACCACCCCACCAGTCCATCAGTGCTTCCATCTTAAATGTGGTGCTTTTCTTATTTATTTGTATTATAACATCTAAGAATCCCAGGCATGGACCAGAACCCCAAACACAAAACAAAAACAGTCGTTGCCCCAAAGAGCTTACAGTTTAAGATGCTACAACAGATATTTACAGACAAAGGGGGAGCGCAAGGAAACAATGAGATGGTATTTGGCAGTGTGACAGACCGTGGTCTTAGTACACCAGTAGCTTAGCTGCTGTCAATTTTTTTGTAGGCCTCATGGCAACGGAGAGTTTTAAGGAGGTATTTAAAGAAGGACAATGACTGAGTTTTGAGGATGTTTATAGGGAGCTCCTCTGAAGCCTGTGGGAGCAGCATGGGAGAAAGCATAAAGGTGCATGTTTGAAAATCTAACAAGTGGGTGATGGAGGCTGGCATCATGGAGAAGTTGGAAGTGTAAGCTGATCTTTTGCTGTTGAATGAGAGGTGATAGGTTGGTGGAGATAGGTCATGAAGGGTCTTGAAAGTGGAGACAAGTAGCTTATGTATGATATGATAGAGAAGAGGGAGCAGCATTCTGAATGGATATCAGTGGGCCAAGATTGCATTTGTCAAGGCCAGAGAGAAGGATGTTGCACTAATCGAGACATGAGATGATGAGAGCTGACCACAATTTTGTAAGCTCTGTAGATGAGAGAGAGAGAGAGAGTGCTGATGGATACTCACCTTTAAAGATCTCTCACTCGTTCCACCAAAAGAATCATGTAACTGTAATGCCAGTGGCACTAGCTGAACAGGCTGAGGGCTCTGGCGCTGAGATAGGAGGGGTCAGGGATTGAAAATGAGAAGTTTATAGTGCTGGCCATTGAATGGTGACTCTGAAGCTTGTTCTCCATTGGTGCCGCATCCTCCCTCAAATCCCTCATTTCACTGCAGAGCCCTACAGCCTTGCCCTCATACCCTTACCTGATTGGTACTTCTACATGGAAGTGGTGCTGTCACTGCAGTGCGCTTCTTGACTCACCATCTCTGCTGGACTGGGGACATAAATACTCCTCAGGAATGGCAATAATCCTTTGTTCTACACACCTTGTTAAATCCCCTCCCTGCCCTTTTACTCCAGACTGCACTGGATGTTGACTGTCTGTGAGGCTTGTAAGTGGCATTCTTGGGGATGATTTTTTTTTACTCTGCTTTCTTGTCATGTATCATCTGCTGCTACTTCTGCAGCATCTCCTCTTGAATGACACACACTTAGCAGACCACTCCATGAGGCTGATCACAGGATCTTGTAATAGCACGGGAATTTCCTCAGGCTCTTTTTCCTGCTGTATCCCAGAATCCTTTGTTTCTTCCTTGTCCTTTGCCTGGCACTTTCCTGAGGAATGTAGATCCTATTTCAAAACCTGTTGCCTGCACTAATTTGTTTCTGTTGGCTTCTTATTTCCATTGATTGATTGCTTTGGCTCTTTTGTGTTACTTTACATTTGTCGACCAATTTCCCTAGTCACATCAAATCTGTTCTGCTCTACTGCTGTTCCAAAGCCTTTGGCAGGACTACAGATATGGTCTGCTTTCTGTCTTGCTGCTTCCAAGCATAACCAGTTTGAGCTCTTCTATAGCAACAGAAAATAAAGGAAGTCTGTTTCTTAGCACGTTGGGCCCTGTTTACTTGTGTTCTTCCTCAATCTAGCATCACAGATACAGTTCTTTCTACAGTTGCAAGTGTCTTGACATCACTTAAGGATCAATTTAAAAGATGTGGGGAAAATAAGTCATAGGAGAAGAGACTGACTTCAGGGCACGAGGATCAACTCTTTACACACTCTGTCTCTGTGAGATATTTGGGGAGGGTCTGCAGGTATTCAGTGGGAGGTACTGGGAGCTCTTTCACTTGAAACATTTTAATATTTGACTGGATGAAACAATTCTCCCTTGGCCTCCTGGGGAGGAATAAGATGGAACCTAATAGTAAAAGGCTGTTACATCCCTAACTCCTGACTCAAGAGCATTCCTGCCAGACAAAAGGTGTGCTCCTTGTGTGTGGAACCCAACTTTCCCACAGAACATTGTGTTGCCCTGGATTTGAGGGGTGTGTATACCCCAGAATGTGATCAAGCTAATTGCCAACCATATTATGTGCATTCAGCCACCATGAAGTAATGCAATAGAACACCACTTAGTTAAGGGTTAATTTGGAGACAGGCTTTCAGAAGCAAGGTGATATCTAGCTGTCAGTTTCTGCTAATCAGAATGGGAGGAGGGGACAAACATGTAAACAACTGAGTCTGAAAACCTTGGTGGTTAGAAAACCTTGTCTAGATGCCTCTGATATTAAAGTTCATTGAAAGTTAGAAAAGTGATGATCCAGTAGGGGTCATTATGACCTATGTGTTTTGTAGAAGTTAGTTATAAAAGATTAGCTAATAAAGTGTACTTAGGAGCAGTCCTCTGAAGCCAACTTGAGAGACGTTTCTCCCCGGTGGGTAAGCAACTGGCCACTGTGAACTTGCTGTTAATTACTCAATACCATTCCAGACGTTAGGTAAATCTCTGGGCTGTTCTAAACCTATTGCTTATGTTTGTGTGTGCTTAAATCTAATAAACTGCAGGTTTAGACGAGAGCACGCTTACTTGCATTACTCCTTGATCAGACAGAAGTGCTATGTTCCTGTTGATTTGTTCCTTACACCGCCTGGAGTGAAATAGTTACGTTGCCCCTGTTGGGGATTCTGAAAACCCCGGGTAACAATTGGTCTGACTGGCGTTCCATATTGTTTAAACTTCAAGTAGAGCATTCACCTTTTTTTTTAAATTAGGGTTTCTTCTTTGCTGGTTATTTCTTCTACTTTTACTATAAAAAGCTTTGATGGGGCAACAAGCCTTGTGGATGAGGAGGGGGAAGCAGTAGGTGTGCTATACCTTGACTTCAGTAAGGCTTTTGATACTGTCTCACATGACCTTCTCATAAGGAAACTAGGGAAATATAGACTAGATGAACTTACTATAACATGGGTAAACCACTGGTTGTAGAACTGTACTTAGAATAGTTATCAACGGTTCACAATCAAGCTGGAAGGGTATACCGAGTGGAGTACTGCAGAAATCTTTCCTGGGGCAGATTCTATTCAGTGTTTTCATAAATGATTTGGATAATGGCATAGAGAGTACACTTATCCACAAGCTTTATACCAAGCTGGGAGGGGTTGCAAGTGCTTTAGAGGGCAGGATTGGAATTCAAAATGATTTGGAGAAATGATCTGAAATAAACAGGATGAAATAAATAAGGAATAATTCAAAGTAAGAAGGAAATTCAAAGTGGGAAGGAGAAATCAATTGCACAAATACAAAAGCGGAAATGACTGCTTAGGAAGAAGGAGTACTGCAGAAAAGGATCTGGGGGTCATAGTGGATCACAAACTAAATGAGAGTCAGCCGTGTAATACTGTTGCAAAAAAAGCAAACATCATTCTGGGATGTATTAGTAGGACTGTTTTAAGCAAGACACGAGAAGTCATTCTTCCACTCTACTCAGCATTGATAAGGCCTCAACTAGAACATTGTACCTGGTTCTGGGCATCCCACTTGAGGACAAATTGGAGAAAGTCCAGAGAGCAACAAAATTGATTAAAGATTTAGAAAACATGACTTAGGAGGGAAGATTGAAAAAATTGGGTTTGTTTTGTCTGGAAAGAAAAGTCTGGGGGACATGAGTCTTCAAGTACATAAACGATTGTCACAAAGAGGAGGGTGATAGCGTTCTCCATAAGCACTGAGGACAGGACAAGAAGCAATGGGCTTCAATTGAAGCCAGGGAGATTTAGGTTAGACGTTAAGAAAAAACTGCCTAACTGTAAAGGTGGTTAAGCACTGGAACAAATTACCTAGGGAGGCTGTGGAATCACCATCACTGGAGGTCTTTAAGAACAGTTTAGGCAACACCTGTCGGGGATGATCTATAGGTGCAGGGGACTGGACTAGATGACCTGTTGAGGTCCCTTCCAGTCCTGCATTTCTATGATCCATGAGAGAAGCATTCTGTACATTAGAGAACTATTTCCAGCTCATGCCTGCCCAAGGGCAAGAACTCTAAACTGGAGAGCTTTCATGATGGTATAGAATAGCAATCTCTAGGCCACTGGACTGGCTTAAATTGGAACTTTAACAGTAGCTGCTACAGTGTACCTGCCAGAAGTACAGGAATAAGTGTCCTGGCTTTCCCACAGTGCTTTGGGATTAGAAATTTGTGAACTGTGATACTGGTGATGGAATCCTGGTGCCTTATGAATATGCTCTCTCAAACATTGTCTTGCTAAAGAGGGAGAGAGACTTGGTCTACACTGGGTGGGATGGGGGGATCGACCTAAGATACGCAACTTCAGCTACGAGAATACCGTACCTGAAGTCAACGTATCTTAGGTCGACTTAACTCACGTCCTCATGGTGTGGGGTCAACTGCCGCCGCTCCCCTGTCGACTCTGCTTCCGCCTCTTGCTGTGGTGGAGTACAGGAGTCGACGGCAGAGTGATCGGGGATCGATTTATTGTGTCTACACTGGATGCGATAAATCGATCCCTGATAGTCTACACTACCCGATCCGGCGGGTAGTGTAGACGTACCCTTAGTATTAAACCAGTTAAAATTGGTCAAATTTAAAAATTTTGGTTAAAATTCAAAACTTGGAAGGGCAGGGGAACAGGAACAATTTTGACAATCTGGGAAATCCCTCCCTACCATTTTTTTTCCTCCAACCAAGTTTCCTTTATATATAGGAGGCTTGGTTCTGGAGTGAGCCTTGTGCCCCTTACCCTGTCAAACCTGGGATATTATGTCAGCTCTGGGTTTTTACAGCTTTGGTGATATTAGGGTTGCCAAAGTTTCTCCCGATCATCTAAGAACAAATCTCAGACATGGCAATTTCCTACAGGCTGGTCTGCAATACTCTGAGTTTAAAAGATGTCACACTGATCAGGAAAGATGCTGAGCAGAGAATGCTGTGCCCATTTCTGAGCCTCAAGGAGCACTGTATGAAATGGCCCTTCACTTGAAGAGTCTTAACGTTTGTTGCTCTCACGCAGGGCTTGGAAACAATTACCAAACACTTACTATCCAGAGGCAAATATGAAATGGAGGAGGAGAAGGGAGAACTACTAGCGAGATCCAGAGGCAACAACACTAGCATTTTAACAGCCATGTTTCCCAAGTGGCAAGAGTGAAATTGACATGATTCTTGTCGCTTTCATTGATGCCCATAAGATTTTAAAAAGCAGCAGTTAAGCTGTCTAGCTAGTGTTTTAGTTTCACACTCATTGGGAAAATTATGAGCAGTGAATGGAGACTCAGGAGAACACTGCATCGGGTTACATTCACTTCAGGTTTAGAATGCTATCTAAACACCCATGATGGTCAAGAATGTAATTATTAAATAAACAACCTTAAATTGCACTGAATTGATCATGAAGGAGCTTAAGCTCACTGGGAAAGCTTCCCACTTGCTAGTGGTGAGTAAATGAGTTTTTTCCAAGCCCTGTTCTCATGACATGGCTGCTCCTTCACGGTTTCTAAGGGGGTCCTGGCAGACACATGCCTGTGCATTTAGCGCCAGAACAACTTGGAATGCTAGCATTGTCTTCATCTCTCCTTTGTTACTTAGCTTCAAACTCCATTCTGCTGAGGTAATCTTCATCCCTTCAGATAAAAAGTGCTGCCCTGACTTCCTGGCTCCCAGAATTCTATGGCAGGAAAACTGCAAGCAGATAATCCCTAGGGAACTACTCTGTGGTGTGGTTGCTGGACCTTCGTAATATTGGGTAACTGCAGACACTGCACACTCTGCCTGAGTTGTAGGAGAGATGGTGAAGAACACAGCTGGGAGAAATAGTACTAAGATAAACCTGAAAGAGCAAGGGAGGCACTTTCAGAAGATTAAAGATAGTGAGCAGGAGAAGAGGAGGAGAATTGTGTCTTGAGAGAAGCTGCTCCAAGATGGAATGATATGCTGTATCCCGTGGCCATAGTGTCTGAGTTTGAAGGGAATAGCTTTCATCACTTGAAAGCAATTTCTGCTGCTTTTAATCTCCACTCTCTCTGACCTCTTCCTGAGATAACCTCTGCCAAAAAGCAGTCCAACCTGCAGTTTATTTCCTAGATTATTGATTTCCAGGGCAACAAAAAGCTGGGGTAAAAATAGGACAGTTCATCTCATGCAAGCCACCCCGTTGGGGTCTTCCTGTTAGCTAACATTGGAAGTACTGAATAAGTTCCCCCTTTCTTTTGTGTGTGTATGTGTGTGTATTAGGGAGTCCCAGCTGCTGCCACATTGTCCGTAAGAAACACAAGCATCCTCTTTGCTGCTGCGTATACAAAGCTGGCGGGTTGGATCTAATGGATTTGGCATGACCAGACTGAATAGCTGACTGTGCTAAATATCATCTATTAAGCCCTAGTAATATTGGGTAGGGACGGGGGGGAAATATTGTGATATGCATGAATTTTTGTATTGGGGGGAAATGCAGGGAAGATCTAGTGGGTCTGAGGAAAGGATGGAAGTGGGATACTGGAAGTATTTGGGTGGGAGGGAAATGTGGTGGTAATGGAGGGTGGGGGGACAAGGGAGGGCAAGATCACTAAGTTGAAGACTATAACCGAACATTATTGCCCTGTGAATTGGAAGAAGGGACCAGCTGTTTTATTTCAGGGAGATGCTATATTTTCAGAGAAATATATTGTTCGTATGTGAGGGTATTAAAACGAAGGAGCTTTGAACCCTGCTGAACCAAAGCCAGCTGTATGAGCTTGCTGGCATTGCAGCAGCAGGACAGCTGGAATTCTCATGGAGATTCAAATAGTTAAGACAGTTTGTCACATTTAAATGGTGTCAAAGGGAAGTAATAAAACAGGGAACTTGGATGTATCCTGGTCTAAGTGGGAATGGACACACATGAAATGGCCCCAATTGGGCAGTCAAATGAAGGGAGGGGGAGGCTAGACCTGGACATTGAGAATGTTAAAATGGGTCTTAGAGACGAGGTGGGTGAGGTAGTGTCTCTTATTAGACCAGCTTCTGTTGGTGAAAGAGCAAGCTTTTGAGCTATGCAGAGCTCTTCTGCAGGTCTCACCCAGCTGTTTCTCTGATATCCTAAGAACATAAGAACAGCCATACTGAGTAAGACCAAAGGTCCATGTAGCCCAGTATCCTGTCTTCCGACAGTGGCCAATGCCAGGTGCCCCAGAGGGAATGAACAGAACAGGTAATCATCAAGTGATCCATCCTCTGTCACCCCATTCCCAGCTTCTAGCAAACAGAGGCTAGGGACACCATCCCTGCCCATCCTGTCTAATAGTCATTGATGGACCTATACTTCAGGAACTTATCTAGTTCCTTTTTGAACCCTGTGATAGTCTTGGCCTTCACAACATCCTTCGGCAAGGAGTTCCACAGCTTGACTGTGCGTTGTGTGAAAAAAACTTCCTTTTGTTTGTTTTAAACCTGCCGCCTACATGAGACCAAAATGGCTACAATAACACTGCAAACGAAAGTGGGTCTTAAGCTTTTCTTGGGTGAGAGCAAGAGTTGAGAAGGATTCTCTTGAAAATACAATTCTCTAGTAAAAGAATGGAGGGACCCTATAAAGAAGAGGAGCATCTGCTGTGAGACAGGTGTGTCTGTGGGGGCCATCTTCACTGACAGAGCTGGTATGATTGAAGCACAGTTCTGTAACTTCAGTAAGTCTCTTCCTTCAATATTTACCTTCTTCGCTTACCCCTTCCCAGAATCCATCCATTTGTGTCTGTGACGATAGGCTGAGTTTAATCTTTGGATGCCAAACCAATCCAATTGAATCTTGTTTCTTTCTATTCCCCTCTTACCCCTCAAGATAATCATTTCAGTTATAGGAAATTTACTTGTTCAGCAATAATACCTACCTTTTGTGTAGCACTTTTCATCAGTAAATCTCAAAGCACTTTTCACAGTTATCCCCATTTTACAGACTGGAAATTGAGGCACAGAGCAGGAAAGTGACTTGCCCAACGTCACCCAACAAGCTAGTAGCCGTGTTGGGATTAGAACTCAGGTATCCCGAGTACTAGTCCAGTGCCTAGCCACTAGGCCATACTGCCTTCCCAAGATGGCTGATGCCTTGAGGAATGTGGGTTTGCCTCCCTCCTCACTTCCTAGATGATAAATGGGAGGAGGTAGTGGTAAGACTTGATCGCAGTTCCAAACCCAAAAGTTTCAGGGTGGCAAATGTGCCATGGGGGAGTATGGGAACTCCTCCATGTCTACCCTGCTAGAAACTGCTCTATACTCTTTTATGAAAACCATATGGTTTTCATTGAATGTTTACCGTAAATCTTGAAAAAGCCTGGTAGAACAGCTACTGGGGGAAAATTTGTCCTGGCACGTATGAGTGACATTTGTGTTTTAGCTCAACTGAGAGGAGCTGCATCCCAGGTTAGGAGGATGCTTGAAGTTCCCTAGATCACTGGTGGAGAGTAGTCCTGCTCAGTTGGTTGATAAAGGGGGAAGAGTTGTGAAGAATTTTTATGGACAATATGTGTGACTCAGTTTACCTACTCACTTTGTATTGTTACTCACTAGGCGTGAATGGGTTAATTTTTTCCTCTGGAACAGGGAAATTAGGGATGGTTGTATGTCACATACACTAGTCTGGATTGAACTCAAAAATACTATCAAGAACTGAATGGAATCAGCACATATGATAGAAGAACCAGTGACCAGAGTCTGACTGGGCATTATCTCTTAACACCTGGCAACCAAGGGAGAGATGTGAAACACAACGGGGGCTGCAATGAGGGATAACGACAGGAGGTGTCAGGTGACTGTTGAAAACTGGGATGGCCATGTCTACGCCACAGGTCCTATCATGGCATAGCTACGGCCACTAACTATGCCACTATAACCCTGTAGTCTAGATGAAGACTACAGTGATGGAAGGGTTTTTCTTCTGTTGACCTAGCTTCATCTGCACTGGTTGTTAGGTCGGCATAGCGATGGTGCTCAGGGGTATGGATTTTTCACATCCCTGCGTGCTATAGCTATGTCAACCTAAGATTTAAATGTAGACCAGGCCAGAGATCTGACGGAGAGTAAGATGCATTCTAGGAGGCCATAGAATAATGGGGCAGTTGCTTTTGCCATTGGAGACTTTGTCTTGAGCTTGGCTTTTCCATACTGACCTAAGGACTATCAAAGTCTGTACTCCGGGTGACTAATAAATGCTGGTTTGCTTTGAAAAGGCTTTCCTATGTCACTGCAAATCCTTACAGGTTATATTGTTCCCTGAAGCGGTAAAGTCTCTAACAGTATTCTGAATTCATACAGACACACTGAGAAACAGGGATGCTGTAATCCGAAGGCCCAGTCTGAATTGTAGAGCTGTGAGGCTCACCCTTTTGAAAAGCTAAACCTAGGCAAATAGGGATACTCCAAAGTAAACTATAAAGATGGGGCATCAAACCCTCTGAGATGAAACACCTTCAGTTTTGGAGGCCAGCTTATACTACAGTCTCTTCCTGCTATTGTATGTACGTGAACATCTAAGCAATATTTTTTAAGTAGTTGTTTGAAGTGTCCCATGGGCTTGTTAAGCTTTTTGTTTTGCTCATCTTTACTCTGAGATGATTGAAGGCATTTTTATACAAATCCCCTGGCTGGGTTGGGTTGGGTTGGACTGGAAGTTTAGACGGCAGTATTTAGTGTTATTCAGATAAAAGGTATCTGGCATTTTAAAGTCCTGCTGGATCATAATGTTGTTTGTGCTTTATGCAGATACAGTGGTTGCTGTTCTTCACACCTGGAAAATGCCTGTAGAAATTATGGGTTATGGGGATGAAATGGTGGAACCAGTCTGGGCTGTCCTCTCCCCTGGATGAGGATGTATATGCTGACCATGCCGTACCTTGTGGCACAGCAGCAGGGGAAAGGGTGGAGCCTCCAGGAGCAGGCGTGGTGATTAGTGAAGGCTTTCTGCCAATAGGGCACTAGGATTTTTTTCCCTTCATCTGTCGGTGCAGGAGTTGTGGAATGAGATGTAGTCACAGCAGCAATGAAACCCACTTCTGCCATTCCCTGGGAGAATGGAGGAGGAGACTGTCACTTTAATAGACATATGGATATGGGGAAGGGAGAAAGGACATGGAGGATCTTTCTGCTACAGCAGGTCCCAAATCAAATGTTATCTTGCTCCTCAATTTAGTGCGTTAATAGCCTACAGTAACCCATTCCATTAAGACTATAATATAGGTGATGCCCACCCCATTTCAGTCCAGGGGCACATTGATGGGTGAGAGGCAAGGATGCAGTATGTGGTGTGCACGTGAAGCCCTGGAGTCATGATGAATACCAGGGCAAACTCTTCAGTAGGCTGCCTCTTCTGAGGCTATAACACGTGGGTGGCTAACTCCCTTTGCAAAGGGACTGGCTGCTCCAGTGACATCTTGCCAGTGAGTGACTATTGGAGATGCACAGGAGGCACCTTGCTTTTCTGATGTGGTGTAGGATGGCCGTTTTTCTCTTCTCTCCTCTCTAAGTTGTGTCCGTGTGGAAGTGCCACACTCCAGAAACACAGGGCTGTAGATGAGAGTATTGCTCTCATATTTTGTGGGTAGGAGGTGATGTAGATCCTGCACTATGACTAGGTTCCTTTCATGGACTGGTAAATGCTGCTGGGAAGGTGGGGGTGAGAACGATATCCTCTAAAGCTCCCCAGCTGTCTGCATTATATGCCTGTGGCTGGGGAGCTCCGGCTGCCCTGTTTAATTTGCTCACTGTGAGGCACAGCTGGAGTTGGTCTCTGCTGCAGCTCTCTGATGGAAGAGCTGGGAAGCTAACTCCACCCGCCTCCCTTTTCATAGGGCTCTGGGTCCTCACAGCATCTCTCTGGCCAGAGAGCCCCTCCAAACGTGGAGAAGCCCTTGTCTGGGTTTTTGTGTCTGAAGTAGGCAACCTGGGATCTTGAGACCTAAATCAGGTCTGTCTCTCTTGGGTTGTGGGCTCGTGAGCTGCTATTTAAGAGGTCTCGGGTACCATGAGAGCTATGGTGGAGTGCAGCCTGCTGCAGGGCCTAATTACAACCTTATTAATGCCTTTTTCATCACTTCCTTCGAGCCTTCAGATGGTGATTAAACCTATTTATAGGGCCAGAGTTCCTTAATATTCAGCACAGTGCACCTCTTCCCAATCAAATCAGTAACATCTGCATCTCTGAGTGCTGCTTAATAACATTGTAGAACATGGTTAATTAAAAAAGATATAAATAGACTTTTTTCATCCTCTAACTTTTCAGAGTGCTTTCCCCTCCCTTCTGCAATCCAAATAAAACTTTACACAAACTGAGGAAAGGTTGGCTTAGCAGAGGGAGCAGGGAAAACCTCTTGTCTTTATCACCTGTGGGTCAATGGGAATCCATTCTATTGGACCCCTTCCCCAAATCCCGGCCCTGGCCCCACCTCTTCCCCGAGCACACCGCGTTCCCCCTCCTCCCTCCCATCACTTGCCACGCGAATCAGCTGTTTTGCAGCGCAAGCACTGGGAGGCAGGGGGGAAAAGCGGGCACGCGGTGCGCCCAGGGGAGGAGGCAGGGCGGAGGTGGAGGTGAGCTGGGATGGGAGGGTGGGCAGGGAGCTGCCGGTGGTGCTAAGCACCCACCAGTTTTTCCCCATGGGTGCTCCAGTGCCTATGAACCCTGGCACTTTCTGTGCCAGCTGACACCGTTGGACAAACACGCAGAGGATTCAAGGCAAAAATGCCACCTTGAATATTCATAAGTTAAGATGTTTTGGTCAAAAATTCAGGTTGGAGTAACTTTAGTAACAAGTATGCAGTATGACAGGAAAGGACTCTTCTCTTTAGAGGTCTCCTTGGGCCTAAATGTAAAGGCTTATACGAACCAACTACACCAGAGCCAATCTAACTTGACCCGAGCCCATCGGGTTGTTTACACACCTGACCCAACACTTTTGTAGTGTGGTTCGCATTGGGTTGCAAGGGTCTAGATGCTGGCCTGGGCTCCATTTTCTTTATTTTGTTTCCTCTATGGAGCCACTGGGGCTATTAACTCCCTGGCTCTGCTGCCTGCCTGCCTCTCATGGCCGGCTGCCCACACCAACTCTGCACCATGCACTTGAAGGTTCCCCCTGCCCCTGGGTTGCTCCCCCAACATGTGTCAGTGCCACTGTCTCATCCCCAAGCTTGTCCGAGTGGGGGCTTCCCACTCCCAGTGCCCACAATTTGTCTCCAGCCTCCTCCTACCTGTGGGGTCAGTGCCTCAGTGGCTGCATGGCCCACTCCTGCTGGCTGCTGCCCATGGGCAGCCGGTGACCTGGCTGTTGGGGGAGGCTAGCCCCCAGCCCCTCCCCTTGTGCCTGAAGCCCTGCCCTTCCCCCTCCCCTTCTGGGGCAGCCAGCCCTGGTGTGACAATTGGTGCGGCTGCAGGGCCCCCAGCCCTGGTGCGTCAGGCGGCCCCAGCACCAGCCGCCCTGAGTCCCTACAGGAGGCAGGCCACCCAGCCTGTGCCAGGGCAGAGCACTGGGAACCGCAGAAGGGGGCTTGGCCTGGGGGTGGAGCGTGGGTGGGGCCATGCTAGGCTGTTTGGGGAAGCACAGCCTCCCCCAGCCTACGATACCTGCCGCCCATGCTGCTGCCACTACCTTGCTATGCTGTGAGTCAGGGCTGGCTCTAGGCACCAGCAAAACAAGCTGGTGCTTGGGGCGGCACATTTTTAGGGGCGGCATGGCCGGCGCCAGAATGCCGCCCCTAAAAATGTGCCCCCGCCGCCCTAGCTCACCTCCGCTGCTGCTGCCACTGCGCGCGAAACAGCTGATTCGCGCGCCGCTGCTCCCCCTCCCTCCCAGGCTCTCAAACCTGTTTCGCGCGCCGCTGCTCCCCCTCCCTCCCAGACTTGAGAGCCTGGGAGGGAGTGGGGGAGGGGGAGACTCCGCGTGTCCGTGGCGTGGGCGCTGCTTCTCCCCCTCCCTCCTAGGTTTGAGAGTCTGGGGGGAGGAGGCAGGGCTGGGGATTTGGGGAAGGGGCGGAGTTGAGGCGGGGCCGGGGGTGGGGTAATTAAAGAACCGGGGGGGGGCGGCCAAAATTGTTTTTGCTTTGGGCGGCAAAAATCCTAGAGCTGGCCCTGCTGTGAGTGCTGCGGAGAGAGACGTGCTGCGACTCGGCATGCTTACTGCGCAGTGCGTGCTGCTTAGTGAGGTGGCAGCAGCTGGCAGAGCTGGGGTACACAGCTGCCGTCACACTGACCCCACGGGCAGGAGGAGGTGATCAGAGACTACCCAGCCCACCCCAAACCCGATGCTTTTAGTCAGGTCCCATCAGGTTGCCAAGGTCTACTTCTCTTCCTCACCTGCTAAGGCACTTGAGATTCGTATTTAAGGAAGTGCTTGGCCTAAAGTCTCCTCCCATTCTGGCAGACCCAAGCAGCTGTTTAGAACAAGCTCATGCTTTTGCCAGAGCTGTGGTAGGCCGCTACCTGCATCGTTCGGAAAACCTGCTACTTTCTCTGCTTGTTTTAGTCACAGGGAGTAGCCAAAAGCCATTTTAACAAACCCTTTTGTGTTGGTTTTCCAAGTCCATTTGGTTCAAGGTGCCTCTTCCATTTCTCATGCTTCTCTTTGTAAAGCTTTATTTTGTTACCTCGCATGTAAGTGATCATGTCTAGCTGCTTCCCACAATGTCTATTTTTATAATTGTTATTGTGTGTGTGTGTGTGTGTGTATATATATATATATATATATATATATAAATAAATTAGATGGATATAGAATTAGGCTCTGCTGAAAGGTGTTATGTTGAGAGCCCAGGAAACTGAAGTAGTCTAGCTGCTAGAATAGTGGCAGTATGGGCTTTTCACACCTTGTCCCACTAATCTGCTTCTCCTGGAAAGGGGTGATAGGAGCTGGACAGCCCTTATGGCTTCTGAGTACCAATAACTCGATTCTACTTGTAATATTAGCTTTTTTTGTGTTGACGCTTTTCAATTGGAAACTGGACTGAGACAATCAATTTTAAACAGATCTCTGAACAAATCAGATTTTAAGTTTTCCTAATTCTTTGTTGATGCTTATAATGTCTGCCTGGGCCTCTTGCTCTACAACGATGAGATGGCTCAGTGCTTTTATATCTCTGGATGTCAGCCTGTTTGGCTGACAAAGTCGAACAATTGTGGAAGCAAAAGAGATGAAGTTGAGTTATGGTCAATAAAGTGATCAAAAAATGTCATCTTGCAGTTAGATTTGTTACTCCTCTGATAATTCCATATCAGACTTGCTAGGCTTATAAATCGAAATAATTTCCTGTCCATCTGCATTGGTTAGAAGTGTGAGAATTGATGTGTATTCTACTTCAAACATCATCAGCACTAAACATTCTGGATTCAGAACTTGGCCTGCCTGAAGCAGAACAGAATTGGTCTTGCTTTGTCTGCAGTTTCGATGGCTGGACTTAATCTTGGTTTTGTTAGCAAACTAACCAGCCATGACTACAGGAAGACACCTCTGCTCCCCGCTTCCTTTAGTGAACTTTCCCCACAATCAGATTTGCCTACAGGAAAATGGAAAGTGACTCCACAGAATTTTAGAAAGTGTTTCCTTACCATATGTGTTGGGAAATCTTGGATCTGAGGGAACAAATTCAGAACTGATGTGTAATTTACCCATCAAGAAGTGACTAGAGGGAAGAGTTATTTGGTGTAACTCATCTGTTGTGCAGCTGAAAGATGGTTTGAGGTGTGTGCAGCAAACACTGTAATTTATCTCTTTACATCCTCTTATAAATTGCTCTAACTGTCTCTTCAGGCCCTTGCCATGTAAATTACCCATCATAGACACTACAGATATGGTAATCGCACCACCTAACACATCCCTTCTGAATTAGGCTCTAGAAGCAAACTGGGGGGAATTCCCCTGATAGCAGCAGAGTGTGTGGTCCCAAGTCTTTGCACAAGACTGGTCCCTGAACAAGACTTTGTGAAAACTGTAATATCTCCAAGTACCAGCAGAGGGAGCACAAAGGCTAAGGGCTTTTTTTATTGTCTTCTTTCTACTAAACTTAATTTTCATCCCATATTAACATCTTTTTGAATTGTAATGAGTTAATACTTGTATTATGGCCCCAAGTGCAATCTGAGTCCCATTGTGCTGGGTGCTATACAAACCCATTGAGACAATTCTTGCCTCAAGTTCATTACAATCTAAATAGACAAGACACACAAAGGGAGGAGGCTGGAAACACACACGGGGTGAAGTGATTTGGCCAAGGTCACAAAACAGGCTAATGGAAGAGCTGAGATTGGATCCCAGGTCTCCTGACCCCTAGTGCTTTCTCGATTAGACCATACTACCTCTCAAATAGTGGTAATGAGTACTACTACCATTTTCAGTGTGCACAAAGAAGCTGGTTTCTGTAGTGATTCCCTCCCTCTGGTTCCTGGCAGTTTTTTCTTCTTGTACGGTGAACCATGGCAGACCCTCCAGAAAACTACAGGAGCAATTCAGGGTGACACCAACACATTTGTCATGAGGGCATTTAAGGAAATTTTAAGACAATAGGTGATCCTGTCCTGGGCCCATACTGCCCTTGGGGTAGAGATGTGAGGGTGATTCAGTGATGACATGGCCTCATACACATCCTTGATGAGACTTTTGGCACTCCTAGACTTCTGTGTGTGCTGAATGCAACAGAAAAGTTGCTACGAACATCCAGGCTTTGTTCATGAAAGGAATGTAAAATAAGTAAGGTTTTTCCATTATAGGTATTGGGGAAGAGTCAATGGGTCACCAGGGGTATGAACTGCCCTTGTGGGTCTCAGTCCCTAGTGCTAGAATGGGAGACTCGTATGTAATCAAATTAGGGGAGGTGAGTTTGAGCAATAACTTCATAACTCCTCTGGTACTTGGAGGGGGTGAGTGGTCTGGATTTCTTGTGGTATAAACGTGAACTAAAACATTTCAAGTTTTACTCCTAGGATTAGGTGGCTCTGAAATGTACAGATGTGGAGTCTGTCAGGGGATGGGAAAGGGGAGAAAAATTCTTCTTCCTCCAGGATGTTCTTCCATAGTCGGATGATAAAATGATTTTATGTTCTGAAATGTGATGCTTTGTTTTCAGCATAATTATTTTGAGCACTGATTTGCTGAGTGCTGTACAAAACTTAGACCAAAGATACCGTCCTTGTCTTGAGGAGCATCCAAGCAAAGTAAAACCTTCCCTCTCCACTGCACCATGGCTTTGGCTAATTACATGAAAGAGACTGTTGCAGATTTCTAGATGGGGCTGTTCTAGGATGTGCCTAGCTTGCCCTCTCCTTCCCAGTTTCTGGATGTTCTCTCTCGTGTCTGCCTAAGTCAAGGAGAAGAGTAAAGGTATAAGGTTTCTGGGATAAAGGCTGTGATGAGATGGAGCTGCATATGCTGCAATTACCTGTTCACACTCTCTCCCACAGGCACAATGGCTACAGTGACCCAGAAGCACTTCTTGGAAGGGCAGGCTTACTCTGTCCCTCTGATCCAACCTGACTTGCGCAGGGAAGAGGCTATTCATCAGGTTGCAGATGCACTTCAGTATTTGCAGAAAGTGTCTAGTGATATCTTCAACAGGTATGTTGCTGAAACACAGGGGACTGGGACTGATGCTGAGTGCCAAGCTGGAGACAACCAAATGCTGCAATAAGACTGTGGCACTGAAGGGGCCTTGGAGAGCCACCAGAATTCCAAAGGGGGTGGGGAGGGCCAGATGTACCCAGCAAAAATAGACTGAGTTCAGGTTTGTTCAGTATGATTAAGGCTAAGATTGTGTCATGATATTTTTAATAGGGCTGTCAATTAACTACCATTAACACCTGCGATTAACGCGTGTTAATTGTGCTGTGCGTTAATCACAGACCCTCTGGGCTGGAAGGCAGCATGAGCTGCTCTGAAAAACGTGCTTGGTCAGGCGCAGTAACACAAGACGCCACCAGAGGGCAGGAAGAGATGAGGCTACAGAAAGTGATGTAGTTCTCATCCCCGCATTTTTAAAGTAAAAACTAGGACTGTCGATTAATGGCAATTAACTCATGCAATTAACTCAAAAAAATTAACTGCAATTTAAAAAATTAATCACGATTAATCGCACTGTTAAACAATAGAATACCGATTGAAATGTATTAAATATTTTGGGATGTTTTTCTACATTTTCAAATATATTGATTTCTATTATAGCACAGCATACAAAGTGAACAGGGCTCACTTTATTTTTTATTACAAATATTTGCACTGTAAAAATAATAAACAAAAGAAACAATTTTTTTCAGTTTACCTCATACAAGTACTTTAGTGCAATCTCTTTATCATGAAAGTGTAACTTACAAATGTAGATTTTTTTT